>NC_068960.1:6742816-6747816 GCF_026419915.1 Harpia harpyja | reverse complement strand
TGTTTGATTTTCTAGCCCGGTTCTTTCTCTCCCTCTCCTCTTTGTTAACCGCAAACGCTGCTTCTCCCTCTGTTCCCCTTCCCTTCCCACCTTCTCGGGGCCGGCCGGGGGGAGCCCTCCCGGGGGGCGCCGGGCTGGGTCCCCCCCGGCCCAGGGGACCGACAGCTCCGGTCCCAGCGGGCTTGGGATGGGAGGGGGCGGAAAGAATTCCCCCCCCTTTCCTTCCTCTCTCCCTCCTAGGAGCTTGGAAAGTGTTTCTCTAAGCAGGCTCTGCGGGAGAGGGCACAGAACTGGGGGTCTCCCCCCCCCCCCCCTTTGCCGGAGAACTGTCCCTTTAATTATTAACCGGGGGAACCTATCAATATTTTATTTGGGTGAAAACTTCTACGGGGACGTAATTTAATTAGGACAAATTTGGCGGCTGTTTGGAAGCTGTTAATGACTGGCGGGGCGAAGCGCGGGGTGTGCGATGGGCTGCTTTTCCTGCGGGGGGGGGGCGACGGTAAGAGGGGAGGGATGGGAACTTTATTTGGGCTTGATTTTTTTTTTTTTTAATTTTTTGGCCTCCTCTTCAGCGAACAGAGGCTGCTTCTGGTTGTGGCTGCCCTCACAATTCAAGGGTTGTGGTTGCTGCTAGGGAGGGGGGTGTCCGTGGCCGAATCGATAGGAGATAGCATTAATTATGATTTCGATTGATACGCTCAAACCTCCTTCTAAACGCTGCAAACGGCTCTTCCCCCTTTATTTTTTTTTTCCCTTCCCCCCCCCCCCCCATTTTTTCCCTCTGCCCCCCTCTCCTCTCCCCTGTTATAGAGCCGGAGAGGAGATGAAAAGGCTTGTAGTTTTAAATTCAATGTGACAGCTCTGGAAAGAGCGGATGATGAATCTCCTATTATTGGATCAGTCTATTTGCCGCTCAATGTCTCTCTGTAATTGGAGCAACATCACTTTAAAGGTTCAGAGAGTAGAGCATTTCTGGTGAAAAATCCCCACAACACGCTGGTGAATGTTTTAAAGGGAAATCTATTAGTGATTTGGAGAGGGGAGGGGACAAGGGGGAAGAGGGTGGGTTGGAGGGGTGGGGGGGCTGGGGGGGAGGCTGTGTGTGTGTGTGTAACTCCGGCTGTTTAGTATTTAACCGGGTATCAGGCAGATCCGTGAGTTCCCCTCCGGCCCCCCCCCGCACCCTCCCCTGCCCGCCCGGCCCCCGCCGCCCTCCTCGGGCTGGAGTTCGTATCAAAGCCCCCCTTGTCGTGTTGTGACAGCTCTGATATTGTTTATTGAGGCTGGATGTCAGGTATAATTAGCAATCGATATGGAAAACGTTTGCTCCCCACACTGGCACGTCTCTGACGTCAGGACCGATTAACGTTTCTTATTGGTCCCAAATTCCCCCAGCCTGAGCTAATTATTGGGAGCCTGATGTTGATAAAGTTAAAGCGCCCGGGCGCCCTGCAGCATGAGCCCCTCGCCGCGCCTCCTCCTCCTCCTCCTCCGGCAGCAGCACCCCCGGCCCCAGCCGCCCCGCCGCCTGCACCCCCAGCCCCGCCGGCACCCCCCGCCTTAGAGCCGCCCCCATGATGGACAGCCGTATCCTGGAGCATCCCCATGCCCAGTTCGGGGGTATGGTGGGTTTCCCTTACCCGCTCGGTCACCACCACGTCTACGAGCTGGCCGGGCACCAGCTGCAGTCGGCGGCCGCCTCCGTCCCCTTCTCCATCGATGGATTACTGAGCGGCTCCTGCGCCGCCTCCGTGGTCAACCCGGCGCCTCTCATCCCCTCCGGCTGCGGGGTGAGCGGGGACAGCCAGCCCTTCAAGCTCGCAGGTAGGAGCGGCCCCGTGTGTGTGTGTGTGTGTCCCCCTCCCCACGACCCGACCGCCGCTCCCCACCCGGAGCGTGGCAGCGCGGAGGAAGAAAAGCAACGAGCATCCCCCCCACGCCGCCCCGCATCCCTATCTGAGGATATTGAGGTGTCTAGACAAGGGGGGGGGGGGGTCGGCTGTGCTGGGCTCCCCCCACACCCCTCGAGGGGGCGGACAGGACGGGGCAGGGGGGGGCCCGGCCGAGCGCCGGGAGCATCCCTCGTTCCCACTGGCGCGGGGCCACGCGTGTGCCCTGAACAATAGCGGGCCCGGCCCGGTGCCTTCCCCCAAAGTTCATCTCTGGGGTGGGGGCACGGAGCATGCTATTAAAAAAAAAAATATAAAAATAACAATGGGAATCGCTGGAGTTTGGGCGATGAAGAGCGGTAATTTTTTTTTTTTTGAACGATTTAACCAACGGGAAGCGCTTTCCTTCTCTCGCCACCGGCCTGTGGCACCGCTATTGTTCAGCTATTAAACCACTCCGTCGCCCCAACATCCTCTTTTTTTTTTTTTTAATTAATCCTGGAGCAGCCCCCTTCCGCACCTCAACTAAATAAAAATTATTCTTCTTCTTCATTTCCACACCTGGCGGCCAACGTTAGGAGAGTTGCGGCTAGGGCTGGAAATCCCCAACCTGGAGATGGATGTACTGGGAGAGGCTGCGAGCACCCCAGCCCCACGCCCGCCCCAGTTCGGGGGGTTTGCGGGAGATCCGGGGCCTCGGCACCCGGTGTGGGACCGGGCCGTGAGCTGCGGCCCACGCAGGTGCTCCGGGGGGGGGTGCTGGGGAAGGGAAAGGGGGGGGGTTAATTTATTATTTTATTTTAAATGAAACCTTTGGTGGCTGGAGCAAATATTGGAACTTCTCTCTCTCTCTCTGCCAGCTGAGTGCCTGTGGAGAGCTTCCTTCAGGAATAAATGTTCTGTAAAGTACATTTTCGGAGGAGGCGAGGGCAGATCGGGTTCCTCCCCATTTTTAGCGCAGGTGTGTGTCTAATCCCGCTCTTTTACCAACGCTACCGAGCACAAAAGTTAAAAGGCTCCTGTGAATGGCAGGGAGGGGGGGAGAAGGCCTGTCTTCCAGGGAGCTGAGGGTATTTCTGCCTTTTCAGACTCGGGTGACCCGGACAAAGAAAGTCCTGGCTGTAAAAGAAGACGAACCCGCACCAATTTTACTGGCTGGCAGCTCGAGGAGCTGGAAAAGGCGTTTAATGAAAGTCATTACCCGGACGTGTTTATGCGAGAGGCTCTGGCTCTCAGGCTGGACTTGGTGGAGTCCAGAGTGCAGGTAAAAACCGTGTGTGTCCCCCGTCCCTCCTCTTCCTCCCCTGCCCTCTCCCTGCGCCGAGCGGTCCCCGGGGAGGGCCCCGCAGGACCCGGCAGCCCGGACCCGCATCCCCGCTCCGGGACGGGCCCTGCGCTCCTCCCGGCCCTCTCCTTTTGTTTCCCTGCCTTGCACTGGGCCTTGCTGGTTTCTTTTCTTCTTATTATTCCCTTTTTATTTATTTATTTTTTTAATCTTGCAAACGACCCCCGGAGAGTGGCATCCCAGCCTGGCTTCCCTAAACCTTTTTCTTTTTTTTTTTTTTCTGGTAATATATTTTTCCACTGTAAACATTTTTCTTACATGAGCCAAGGGCGAAAAATTAGCATGCAAATACGAGGCTTAATCACGGGCCAGGGTACGCTGGAGAACGTCAATAAAGCTCGTAGGTGCATCGAGAGCGTGTGGAACTTGTAAAACTTGATTTTAACGAACTGCTCAGGCCCTCGGTCGTACTGGGTGGGAAGGGGAACCATCTATTTGCTTCAGCCGATCTCGAGAAAACGAAATGGGAATTGAATGCGGGGTTGGCTGTCGGACCCTCAGACGCTGTTCCAGGCCGCGGTGGCTGCGAACGGGCGGCGAGGCCGAGCCGGCTCCGCTGCTCCGCGACCGGCCGGGAGCCCACGGCCGTGCGGGGCGGCTCGGCTCGGCTCGCCGCGGCTTGGCGGTGGCTGCGTGTGCGGGGAATGCGTCCTTCAACCCAGCTCAGGCGGCGGGGACGGTCCCCCTCGGGCTGAGCTGACGCCGTTTGCCGCCGTTCCTCCATCAGCTTTGTCTCACCGTGTCTTTCCGAGCCGGTTCCCAGAGCATCCTCTCCGCCGTGCCCCCCCCTGCCCCGGGGAGGGGGGGTCGGGAGGCTGCTGGGCTCTCTCCCGGGGACGGATGGGGCCTGGTCGGGGGTGGGGGAAGGAGCTCGGAAGGGGTCACCGAAATTCCCCGCGGTGCTTCCCGAGCCGCCGGGGTCGTGCCGCGGCGCCGAACGCGGCCGCCGGCTCCGGTGGGGAACGGGCGCTGCCGGCAGCCCCGACGGGCCGAGGCCCCGCGGGCGCGGAGGGGACGCGGACGCCGGGGAAGCGCCGAAGCAGGCAGGAGCAGGGCCGGAGCAGAGAGGATTTAATTTAAATTTTTTTATATCTATATATAGATATAAAAAAACCCCAAAGCAAACCCCATTTTGGGGCTGATCCGACCCCTCTGCTCCGGCGCCCTGGACGGGCAGGAGGCCCAGACCCTCCTCCGCCCTCCCCCCCTCTCTTCGGCCCGCTTATTGTGCTGGGTTTTATTGCATTTTACGTGCTGCTGTGGAGGGATCGGGCCCGGGGCTCCGGCTGGTGCTTCTGCACCCCTCGGCCGCGGGGAAGAGCGGGGGGGGGGCTGTGTTATCCCTTCCCCTCCCCGCGGCGCCGGTGTGGGCAGGGTGCAGCGTGTGTGTGCGTGAGTGTGCACCCCCCCTCCCCCTTGCTTTTTTTTTTTTTTTTTCTTTTTTTCTACCCTGTTAAAGAAGCGTGGATATCTCTTCCTGCCCCCTCCCTTGCTCTCCGGCTCGCAGACGCCAGGTCCTGTGGATGGGGGCTGCCGGCACCTCGAAGGGTGGACGGGGGAGGCCTGAGCTGCGCTTCTCCCTCCCTCCCCCCCCCCCGCCCTGGCCACCGCGGGGGGCCGGTGCGCTGGGTGTTAATTGCTTCTCGTTGTTCGGTGTGTAGGTCTGGTTCCAAAACCGCCGGGCCAAATGGAGAAAGAAAGAGAACACGAAGAAGGGCCCGGGGCGGCCGGCTCACAACTCCCACCCCACGACGTGCAGCGGG
>NC_068959.1:23293840-23490611 GCF_026419915.1 Harpia harpyja | reverse complement strand
TTCCCAGAGACGCAAGATCTCATGGCGCTCGGCCGCGGCAGAGCCTCTTGCCGAAAAGGCAAACGTCCGGTTCCTTCTCCCACAAGGAAGGGCCCAGCCCTGAAAGCTCTTGCTGCTCTTCACGGTGCCTTGGCGCCCTATCTACAGGCACAACAGCAGTGGGGATCTGTGCTTTCCCAGAGACGCAACATCTCATGGCGCTCGGCCGCGGCAGAGCCTCTTGCCGAAAAGGCAAACGTCCGGCTCCTTCTCCCACATGGAAGGGCCCAGCCCTGAAAGCTCTTGCTGCTCTTCACGGTGCCTTGGCGCCCTATCTACAGGCACAACAGCAGTGGGGATCTGTGCTTTCCCAGAGATGCAAGATCTCATGGCGCTAGGCCGCGGCAAAGCCTCTTGCCGAAAAGGCAAACGTCCGGCTCCTTCTCCCACAAGGAAGGGCCCAGCCCTCAAAGCTCTTGCTGCTCTTCACTGTGCCTTGGCGCCCTACCTACAGGCACAACAGCAGTGGGGATCTGTGCTTTCCCCAGAGACGCAAGAGCTCATGGCGCTCGGCAGCGGCAGAGCCTCTTGCCGAAAAGGCAAACGTCCGGCTCCTTCTCCCCACAAGGAAGGGCCCAGCCCTGAAAGCTCTTGCTGCTGTTCACGGTGCCTTGGCACCCTATCTACAGGCACAACAGCACTGGGGATCTGTGCTTTCCCAGAGACGCAACATCTCATGGCGCTCGGCCGCGGCAGAGCCTCTTGCCGAAAAGGCAAACGTCCGGCTCCTTCTCCCACAAGGAAGGGCCCAGCCCTGAAAGCTCTTGCTGCTCTTCACGGTTCCTTGGCGCCCTACCTACAGGCACAACAGCAGTGGGGATCTGTGCTTTCCCAGAGACGCAAGATCTCATGGCGCTCGGCCGCGGCAAAGCCTCTTGCCGAAAAGGCAAACGTCCGGCTCCTTCTCCCACAAGGAAGGGCCCAGCCCTGAAAGCTCTTGCTGCTCTTCACGGTGCCTTGGCGCCCTACCTACAGGCACAACAGCACTGGGGATCTGTGCTTTCCCAGAGATGCAAGATCTCATGGCGCTAGGCCGCGGCAGAGCCTATTGCCGAAAAGGCAAACGTCCGGCTCCTTCTCCCACAAGGAAGGGCCCAGCCCTGAAAGCTCTTGCTGCTCTTCACTGTGCCTTGGCACCCTACCTACAGGCACAACAGCAGTGGGGATCTGTGCTTTCCCAGAGACGCAAGAGCTCATGGCGCTCGGCAGCGGCAGAGCCTCTTGCCGAAAAGGCAAACGTCCGGCTCCTTCTCCCACAAGGAAGGGCCCAGCCCTGAAAGCTCTTGCTGCTCTTCACGGTGCCTTGGCGCCCTATCTACAGGGATAACAGCAGTGGGGATCTGTGCTTTCCCAGAGACGCAACATCTCATGGCGCTCGGACGCGGCAGAGCCTCTTGCCGAAAAAGCAAACCTCCGGTTCCTTATCCCACAAGGAAGGGCCCAGCCCTGAAAGCTCTTGCTGCTCTTCACGGTGCCTTGGCGCCCTACCTACAGGCACAACAGCACTGGGGATCTGTGCTTTCCCAGAGACGCAACATCTCATGGCGCTCGGCCGCGGCAGAGCCTCTTGCCGAAAAGGCAAACGTCCGGCTCCTTCTCCCACAAGGAAGGGCCCAGCCCTGAAAGCTCTTGCTGCTCTTCACGGTGCCTTGGCGCCCTATCTACAGGCACAACAGCACTGGGGATCTGTGCTTTCCCAGAGACGCAAGAGCTCATGGCGCTCGGCAGCAGCAGAGCCTCTTGCCGAAAAGGCAAACGTCCGGCTCCTTCTCCCACAAGGAAGGGCCCAGCCCTGAAACTCTTGCTGCTGTTCACGGTGCCTTGGCACCCTACCTACAGGCACAACAGCACTGGGGGATCTGTGCTTTCCCAGAGACGCAAGATCTCATGGCGCTCGGCCGCGGCAGAGCCTCTTGCCGAAAAAGGCAAACGTCCGGCTCCTTCTCCCACAAGGAAGGGCCCAGCCCTGAAAGCTGTTGCTGCTCTTCACGGTGCCTTGGCGCCCTATCTACAGGCACAACAGCACTGGGGATCTGTGCTTTCCAAGAGACGCAACATCTCATGGCGCTCGGTCGCGGCAAAGCCTCTTGCCGAAAAGGCAAACGTCCGGCTCCTTCTGCCACAAGGAAGGGCCCAGCCCTGAAAGCTCTTGCTGCTCTTCACGGTGCCTTGGCGCCCTACCTACAGGCACAACAGCACTGGGGATCTGTGCTTTCCCAGAGATGCAAGATCTCATGGCGCTCGGCCCGCGGCAGAGCCTCTTGCCGAAAAGGCAAACGTCCGGCTCCTTCTCCCACAAGGAAGGGCCCAGCCCTGAAAGCTCTTGCTGGTCTTCACTGTGCCTTGGCGCCCTACCTACAGGCACAACAGCAGTGGGGATCTGTGCTTTCCCAGAGACGCAAGAGCTCATGGCGCTCGGCAGCGGCAGAGCCTCTTGCCGAAAAGGCAAATGTCCGGCTCCTTCTCCCACAAGGAAGGGCCCAGCCCTGAAAGCTCTTGCTGCTCTTCACGGTGCCTTGGCACCCTATCTACAGGCACAACAGCAGTGGGGATCTGTGCTTTCCCAGAGACGCAACATCTCATGGCGCTCGGCCGCGGCAGAGCCTCTTGCCGAAAAGGCAAACGTCCGGCTCCTTCTCCCACAAGGAAGGGCCCAGCCCTGAAAGCTCTTGCTGCTCTTCACCTACACTTGGCGCCCTATCTACAGGCACCGCAAGCAGTGGGGATCTGTGCTTTCCCAGAGACGCAAGATCTCATGGCGCTCGGCCGCGGCAGAGCCTCTTGCCGAAAAGGCAAACGTCCGGCTCCTTCTCCCACAAGGAAGGGCCCAGCCCTGAAAGCTGTTGCTGCTCTTCACGGTTCCTTGGCGCCCTATCTACAGGCACAACAGCACTGGGGATCTGTGCTTTCCCAGAGACGTAACATCTCATGGCGCTCGTCCGCGGCAGAGCCTCTTGCCGAAAAGGCAAACGTCCGGCTCCTTCTCCCACAAGGAAGGGCCCAGCCCTGAAAGCTCTTGCTGCTCTTCACGGTGCCTTGGCGCCCTACCTACAGGCACAACAGCACTGGGGATCTGTGCTTTCCCAGAGACGCAAGAGCTCATGGCGCTCGGCAGCGGCAGAGCCTCTTGCCGAAAAGGCAAACGTCCGGCTCCTTCTCCCACAAGGAAGGGCCCAGCCCTGAAAGCTGTTGCTGCTCTTCCCCTACCCTTGGCGCCCTACCTACAGGCACAACAGCAGTGGGGATCTGTGCTTTCCCAGAGACGCAAGATCTCATGGCGCTCGGCCGCGGCAAAGCCTCTTGCCGAAAAGGCAAACGTCCGGCTCCTTCTCCCAAAAGGAAGGGCCCAGCCCTGAAAGCTCTTGCTGCTCTTCACGGTGCCTTGGCGCCCTATCTACAGGCACAACAGCACTGGGGATCTGTGCTTTCCCAGAGATGCAAGAGCTCATGGCGCTCGGACCGCGGCAGAGCCTCTTGCCGAAAAGGCAAACGTCCGGCTCCTTCTCCCACAAGGAAGGGCCCAGCCCTGAAAGCTCTTGCTGCTCTTCACGGTGCCTTGGCGCCCTACCTACAGGCACAACAGCAGTGGGGGATCTGTGCTTTCCAGAGAAGCAAGATCTATTGGTGCTCGGCCGCGGCAGAGCCTCTTGCCGAAAAGGCAAACATCCGGCTCCTTCTCCCACAAGGAAGGGCCCAGCCCTGAAAGCTCTTGCTGCTGTTCACCGGTGCCTTGGCACCCTATCTACAGGCACAACAGCACTGGGGATCTGTGCTTTCCCAGAGACGCAACATCTCATGGCGCTCGGACCGCGGCAGAGCCTCTTGCCGAAAAGGCAAACGTCCGGCTCCTTCTCCCACAAGGAAGGGCCCAGCCCTGAAAGCTCTTGCTGCTCTTCACCTACCCTTGGCGCCCTATCTACAGGCACCGCAGCAGTGGGGATCTGTGCTTTCCCAGAGACGCAAGATCTCATGGCGCTCGGCCGCGGCAGAGCCTCTTGCCGAAAAGGCAAACGTCCGGCTCCTTCTCCCACAAGGAAGGGCCCAGCCCTGAAAGCTCTTGCTGCTCTTCACGGTGCCTTGGCGCCCTACCTACAGGCACAACAGCACTGGGGATCTGTGCTTTCCCAGAGACGCAAGATCTCATGGTGCTCGGCAGCGGCAGAGCCTCTTGCCGAAAAGGCAAACGTCCGGCTCCTTCTCCCACAAGGAAGGGCCCAGCCCTGAAAGCTCTTGCTGCTCTTCACGGTGCCTTGGCGCCCTATCTACAGGCACAACAGCACTGGGGATCTGTGCTTTCCCAGAGACGCAAGATCTCATGGCGCTCGGCCGCGGCAGAGCCTCTTGCCGAAAAGGCAAACGTCCGGCTCCTTCTCCCACAAGGAAGGGCCCAGCCCTGAAAGCTCTTGCTGCTCTTCACGGTGCCTTGGCGCCCTATCTACAGGCAAAACAGCAGTGGGGATCTGTGCTTTCCGCAGAGACGCAACATCTCATGGTGCTCGGCCGCGGCAGAGCCTCTTGCCGAAAAGGCAAACGTCCGGCTCCTTCTCCCACAGGGAAGGGCCCAGCCCTGAAAGCTCTTGCTGCTCTTCACCTACCCTTGGCGCCCTATCTACAGGCACCGCAGCAGTGGGGGATCTGTGCTTTCCCAGAGACGCAAGAGCTCATGGCGCTCGGCCGCGGCAGAGCCTCTCGCCGAAAAGTCAAACGTCCGGCTCCTTCTCCCACAAGGAAGGGCCCAGCCCTGAAAGCTCTTGCTGCTCTTCACGGTGCCTTGGCGCCCTATCTACAGGCACAACAGCAGTGGGGATCTGTGCTTTCCCAGAGACTCAAGATCTCATGGCGCTCGGCCGCGGCAAAGCCTCTTGCCGAAAAGGCAAATGTCCGGCTCCTTCTCCCACAAGGAAGGGCCCAGCCCTGAAAGCTCTTGCTGCTCTTCACGGTGCCTTGGCGCCCTATCTACAGGGATAACAGCAGTGGGGATCTGTGCTTTCCCAGAGACGCAACATCTCATGGCGCTCGGACGCGGCAGAGCCTCTTGCCGAAAAGGCAAACGTCCGGCTCCTTCTCCCACAAGGAAGGGCCCAGCCCTGAAAGCTCTTGCTGCTCTTCACGGTGCCTTGGCGCCCTATCTACAGGCACAACAGCAGTGGAGATCTGTGCTTTCCCAGAGACGCAAGATCTCATGGCGCTCGGCCGCGGCAGAGCCTCTTGCCGAAAAGGCAAACGTCCGGTTCCTTCTCCCACAAGGAAGGGCCCAGCCCTGAAAGCTCTTGCTGCTCTTCACGGTGCCTTGGCGCCCTATCTACAGGCACAACAGCAGTGGGGATCTGTGCTTTCCCAGAGACGCAACATCTCATGGCGCTCGGCCGCGGCAGAGCCCTCTTGCCGAAAAGGCAAACGTCCGGCTCCTTCTCCCACAAGGAAGGGCCCAGCCCTGAAAGCTCTTGCTGCTCTTCACGGTGCCTTGGCGCCCTATCTACAGGCACAACAGCACTGGGGATCTGTGCTTTCCCAGAGATGCAAGATCTCATGGCGCTAGGCCGCGGCAAAGCCTCTTGCCGAAAAGGCAAACGTCCGGCTCCTTCTCCCACAAGGAAGGGCCCAGCCCTCAAAGCTCTTGCTGCTCTTCACTGTGCCTTGGCGCCCTACCTACAGGCACAACAGCACTGGGGATCTGTGCTTTCCCAGAGACGCAAGAGCTCATGGCGCTCGGCAGCGGCAGAGCCTCTTGCCGAAAAGGCAAACGTCCGGCTCCTTCTCCCACAAGGAAGGGCCCAGCCCTGAAAGCTCTTGCTGCTGTTCACGGTGCCTTGGCACCCTATCTACAGGCACCGCAGCAGTGGGGATCTGTGCTTTCCCAGAGACGCAAGATCTCATGGCGCTCGGGCCGCGGCAGAGCCTCTTGCCGAAAAGGCAAACGTCCGGCTCCTTCTCCCACAAGGAAGGGGCCCAGCCCTGAAAGCTGTTGCTGCTCTTCACGGTTCCTTGGCGCCCTATCTACAGGCACAACAGCACTGGGGATCTGTGCTTTCCCAGAGACGTAACATCTCATGGCGCTCGTCCGCGGCAGAGCCTCTTGCCGAAAAGGCAAACGTCCGGCTCCTTCTCCCACAAGGAAGGGCCCAGCCCTGAAAGCTCTTGCTGCTCTTCACGGTGCCTTGGCGCCCTACCTACAGGCACAACAGCACTGGGGATCTGTGCTTTCCCAGAGACGCAAGAGCTCATGGCGCTCGGCAGCGGCAGAGCCTCTTGCCGAAAAGGCAAACGTCCGGCTCCTTCTCCCACAAGGAAGGGCCCAGCCCTCAAAGCTCTTGCTGCTCTTCCCCTACCCTTGGCGCCCTACCTACAGGCACAACAGCAGTGGGGATCTGTGCTTTCCCAGAGACGCAAGATCTCATGGCGCTCGGACCGCGGCAAAGCCTCTTGCCGAAAAGGCAAACGTCCGGCTCCTTCTCCCAAAAGGAAGGGCCCAGCCCTGAAAGCTCTTGCTGCTCTTCACGGTGCCTTGGCGCCCTATCTACAGGCACAACAGCACTGGGGATCTGTGCTTTCCCAGAGATGCAAGAGCTCATGGCGCTCGGGCCGCGGCAGAGCCTCTTGCCGAAAAGGCAAACGTCCGGCTCCTTCTCCCACAAGGAAGGGCCCAGCCCTGAAAGATCTTGCTGCTCTTCACGGTGCCTTGGCGCCCTACCTACAGGCACAACAGCAGTGGGGATCTGTGCTTTCCAGAGAAGCAAGATCTATTGGTGCTCGGCCGCGGCAGAGCCTCTTGCCGAAAAGGCAAACATCCGGCTCCTTCTCCCACAAGGAAGGGCCCAGCCCTGAAAGCTCTTGCTGCTGTTCACGGTGCCTTGGCACCCTATCTACAGGCACAACAGCACTGGGGATCTGTGCTTTCCCAGAGACGCAACATCTCATGGCGCTCGGACCGCGGCAGAGCCTCTTGCCGAAAAGGCAAACGTCCGGCTCCTTCTCCCACAAGGAAGGGCCCAGCCCTGAAAGCTCTTGCTGCTCTTCACCTACCCTTGGCGCCCTATCTACAGGCACCGCAGCAGTGGGATCTGTGCTTTCCCAGAGACGCAAGATCTCATGGCGCTCGGCCGCGGCAGAGCCTCTTGCCGAAAAGGCAAACGTCCGGCTCCTTCTCCCACAAGGAAAGGCCCAGCCCTGAAAGCTCTTGCTGCTCTTCACGGTGCCTTGGCGCCCTATCTACAGGCACAACAGCACTGGGGATCTGTGCTTTCCCAGAGACGCAACATCTCATGGCGCTCGGCCGCGGCAGAGCCTCTTGCCGAAAAGGCAAACGTCCGGCTCCTTCTCCCACAAGGAAGGGCCCAGCCCTGAAAGCTGTTGCTGCTCTTCACTGTGCCTTGGCGCCCTACCTACAGGCACAACAGCACTGGGGATCTGTGCTTTCCCAGAGACGCAACATCTCATGGTGCTCGGCCGCGGCAGAGCCTCTTGCCGAAAAGGCAAACGTCCGGCTCCTTCTCCCACAGGGAAGGGCCCAGCCCTGAAAGCTCTTGCTGCTCTTCACCTACCCTTGGCGCCCTATCTACAGGCACCGCAGCAGTGGGGATCTGTGCTTTCCCAGAGACGCAACATCTCATGGCGCTCGGACGCGGCAGAGCCTCTCGCCGAAAAGTCAAACGTCCTGCTCCTTCTCCCACAAGGAAGGGCCCAGCCCTGAAAGCTCTTGCTGCTCTTCACGGTGCCTTGGCGCCCTATCTACAGGCACAACAGCAGTGGGGATCTGTGCTTTCCCAGAGACTCAAGATCTCATGGCGCTCGGCCGCGGCAAAGCCTCTTGCCGAAAAGGCAAATGTCCGGCTCCTTCTCCCACAAGGAAGGGCCCAGCCCTGAAAGCTCTTGCTGCTCTTCACGGTGCCTTGGCACCCTATCTACAGGGATAACAGCAGTGGGGATCTGTGCTTTCCCAGAGACGCAACATCTCATGGCGCTCGGACGCGGCAGAGCCTCTTGCCGAAAAGGCAAACGTCCGGCTCCTTCTCCCACAAGGAAGGGCCCAGCCCTGAAAGCTCTTGCTGCTCTTCACGGTGCCTTGGCGCCCTATCTACAGGCACAACAGCAGTGGAGATCTGTGCTTTCCCAGAGACGCAAGATCTCATGGCGCTCGGCCGCGGCAGAGCCTCTTGCCGAAAAGGCAAACGTCCGGTTCCTTCTCCCACAAGGAAGGGCCCAGCCCTGAAAGCTCTTGCTGCTCTTCACGGTGCCTTGGCGCCCTATCTACAGGCACAACAGCAGTGGGGATCTGTGCTTTCCCAGAGACGCAACATCTCATGGCGCTCGGCCGCGGCAGAGCCTCTTGCCGAAAAGGCAAACGTCCGGCTCCTTCTCCCACAAGGAAGGGCCCAGCCCTGAAAGCTCTTGCTGCTCTTCACGGTGCCTTGGCGCCCTATCTACAGGCACAACAGCAGTGGGGATCTGTGCTTTCCCAGAGATGCAAGATCTCATGGCGCTAGGCCGCGGCAAAGCCTCTTGCCGAAAAGGCAAACGTCCGGCTCCTTCTCCCACAAGGAAGGGCCCAGCCCTCAAAGCTCTTGCTGCTCTTCACTGTGCCTTGGCGCCCTACCTACAGGCACAACAGCAGTGGGGATCTGTGCTTTCCCAGAGACGCAAGAGCTCATGGCGCTCGGCAGCGGCAGAGCCTCTTGCCGAAAAGGCAAACGTCCGGCTCCTTCTCCCACAAGGAAGGGCCCAGCCCTGAAAGCTCTTGCTGCTGTTCACGGTGCCTTGGCACCCTATCTACAGGCACAACAGCACTGGGGATCTGTGCTTTCCCAGAGACGCAACATCTCATGGCGCTCGGCCGCGGCAGAGCCTCTTGCCGAAAAGGCAAACGTCCGGCTCCTTCTCCCACAAGGAAGGGCCCAGCCCTGAAAGCTCTTGCTGCTCTTCACGGTTCCTTGGCGCCCTACCTACAGGCACAACAGCAGTGGGGATCTGTGCTTTCCCAGAGACGCAAGATCTCATGGCGCTCGGCCGCGGCAAAGCCTCTTGCCGAAAAGGCAAACGTCCGGCTCCTTCTCCCACAAGGAAGGGCCCAGCCCTGAAAGCTCTTGCTGCTCTTCACGGTGCCTTGGCGCCCTACCTACAGGCACAACAGCACTGGGGATCTGTGCTTTCCCAGAGATGCAAGATCTCATGGCGCTAGGCCGCGGCAGAGCCTATTGCCGAAAAGGCAAACGTCCGGCTCCTTCTCCCACAAGGAAGGGCCCAGCCCTGAAAGCTCTTGCTGCTCTTCACTGTGCCTTGGCACCCTACCTACAGGCACAACAGCAGTGGGGATCTGTGCTTTCCCAGAGACGCAAGAGCTCATGGCGCTCGGCCGCGGCAGAGCCTCTTGCCGAAAAGGCAAACGTCCGGCTCCTTCTCCCACAAGGAAGGGCCCAGCCCTGAAAGCTCTTGCTGCTCTTCACGGTGCCTTGGCGCCCTATCTACAGGGATAACAGCAGTGGGGATCTGTGCTTTCCCAGAGACGCAACATCTCATGGCGCTCGGACGCGGCAGAGCCTCTTGCCGAAAAAGCAAACCTCCGGTTCCTTATCCCACAAGGAAGGGCCCAGCCCTGAAAGCTCTTGCTGCTCTTCACGGTGCCTTGGCGCCCTACCTACAGGCACAACAGCACTGGGGATCTGTGCTTTCCCAGAGACGCAACATCTCATGGCGCTCGGCCCGCGGCAGAGCCTCTTGCCGAAAAGGCAAACGTCCGGCTCCTTCTCCCACAAGGAAGGGCCCAGCCCTGAAAGCTCTTGCTGCTCTTCACGGTGCCTTGGCGCCCTATCTACAGGCACAACAGCACTGGGGATCTGTGCTTTCCCAGAGATGCAAGATCTCATGGCGCTAGGCCGCGGCAAAGCCTCTTGCCGAAAAGGCAAACGTCCGGCTCCTTCTCCCACAAGGAAGGGCCCAGCCCTGAAAGCTCTTGCTGCTCTTCACGGTGCCTTTGTGCCCTACCTACAGGCACAACAGCACTGGGGATCTGTGCTTTCCCAGAGACGCAAGAGCTCATGGCGCTCGGCAGCAGCAGAGCCTCTTGCCGAAAAGGCAAACGTCCGGCTCCTTCTCCCACAAGGAAGGGCCCAGCCCTGAAAGCTCTTGCTGCTGTTCACGGTGCCTTGGCACCCTATCTACAGGCACAACAGCACTGGGGATCTGTGCTTTCCCAGAGACGCAAGATCTCATGGCGCTCGGCCCGCGGCAGAGCCTCTTGCCGAAAAGGCAAACGTCCGGCTCCTTCTCCCACAAGGAAGGGCCCAGCCCTGAAAGCTGTTGCTGCTCTTCACGGTGCCTTGGCGCCCTATCTACAGGCACAACAGCACTGGGGATCTGTGCTTTCCAAGAGACGCAACATCTCATGGCGCTCGTTCGCGGCAAAGCCTCTTGCCGAAAAGGCAAACGTCCGGCTCCTTCTGCCACAAGGAAGGGCCCAGCCCTGAAAGCTCTTGCTGCTCTTCACGGTGCCTTGGCGCCCTACCTACAGGCACAACAGCACTGGGGATCTGTGCTTTCCCAGAGATGCAAGATCTCATGGCGCTCGGCCGCGGCAGAGCCTCTTGCCGAAAAGGCAAACGTCCGGCTCCTTCTCCCACAAGGAAGGGCCCAGCCCTGAAAGCTCTTGCTGGTCTTCACTGTGCCTTGGCGCCCTACCTACAGGCACAACAGCAGTGGGGATCTGTGCTTTCCCAGAGACGCAAGAGCTCATGGCGCTCGGCAGCGGCAGAGCCTCTTGCCGAAAAGGCAAATGTCCGGCTCCTTCTCCCACAAGGAAGGGCCCAGCCCTGAAAGCTCTTGCTGCTCTTCACGGTGCCTTGGCACCCTATCTACAGGCACAACAGCAGTGGGGATCTGTGCTTTCCCAGAGACGCAACATCTCATGGCGCTCGGCCCGCGGCAGAGCCTCTTGCCGAAAAGGCAAACGTCCGGCTCCTTCTCCCACAAGGAAGGGCCCAGCCCTGAAAGCTCTTGCTGCTCTTCACCTACACTTGGCGCCCTATCTACAGGCACCGCAGCAGTGGGGATCTGTGCTTTCCCAGAGACGCAAGATCTCATGGCGCTCGGCCGCGGCAGAGCCTCTTGCCGAAAAGGCAAACGTCCGGCTCCTTCTCCCACAAGGAAGGGCCCAGCCCTGAAAGCTCTTGCTGCTCTTCACGGTTCCTTGGCGCCCTATCTACAGGCACAACAGCACTGGGGATCTGTGCTTTCCCAGAGACGTAACATCTCATGGCGCTCGTCCGCGGCAGAGCCTCTTGCCGAAAAGGCAAACGTCCGGCTCCTTCTCCCACAAGGAAGGGCCCAGCCCTGAAAGCTCTTGCTGCTCTTCACGGTGCCTTGGCGCCCTACCTACAGGCACAACAGCACTGGGGATCTGTGCTTTCCCAGAGACGCAAGAGCTCATGGCGCTCGGCAGCGGCAGAGCCTCTTGCCGAAAAGGCAAACGTCCGGCTCCTTCTCCCACAAGGAAGGGCCCCAGCCCTGAAAGCTGTTGCTGCTCTTCCCCTACCCTTGGCGCCCTACCTACAGGCACAACAGCAGTGGGGATCTGTGCTTTCCCAGAGACGCAAGATCTCATGGCGCTCGGCCGCGGCAAAGCCTCTTGCCGAAAAGGCAAACGTCCGGCTCCTTCTCCCAAAAGGAAGGGCCCAGCCCTGAAAGCTCTTGCTGCTCTTCACGGTGCCTTGGCGCCCTATCTACAGGCACAACAGCACTGGGGATCTGTGCTTTCCCAGAGATGCAAGAGCTCATGGCGCTCGGCCGCGGCAGAGCCTCTTGCCGAAAAGGCAAACGTCCGGCTCCTTCTCCCACAAGGAAGGGCCCAGCCCTGAAAGCTCTTGCTGCTCTTCACGGTGCCTTGGCGCCCTACCTACAGGCACAACAGCAGTGGGGATCTGTGCTTTCCAGAGAAGCAAGATCTATTGGTGCTCGGCCGCGGCAGAGCCTCTTGCCGAAAAGGCAAACATCCGGCTCCTTCTCCCACAAGGAAGGGCCCAGCCCTGAAAGCTCTTGCTGCTGTTCACGGTGCCTTGGCACCCTATCTACAGGCACAACAGCACTGGGGATCTGTGCTTTCCCAGAGACGCAAGATCTCATGGCGCTCGGCCGCGGCAGAGCCTCTTGCCGAAAAGGCAAACGTCCGGCTCCTTCTCCCACAAGGAAGGGCCCAGCCCTGAAAGCTCTTGCTGCTCTTCACTGTGCCTTGGCGCCCTACCTACAGGCACAACAGCACTGGGGATCTGTGCTTTCCCAGAGACGCAAGATCTCATGGCGCTCGGCAGCGGCAGAGCCTCTTGCCGAAAAGGCAAACGTCCGGCTCCTTCTCCCACAAGGAAGGGCCCAGCCCTGAAAGCTCTTGCTGCTCTTCACGGTGCCTTGGCGCCCTATCTACAGGCACAACAGCACTGGGGATCTGTGCTTTCCCAGAGACGCAAGATCTCATGGCGCTCGGCCGCGGCAGAGCCTCTTGCCGAAAAGGCAAACGTCCGGCTCCTTCTCCCACAAGGAAGGGCCCAGCCCTGAAAGCTCTTGCTGCTCTTCACGGTGCCTTGGCGCCCTATCTACAGGCAAAACAGCAGTGGGGATCTGTGCTTTCCCAGAGACGCAACATCTCATGGTGCTCGGCCGCGGCAGAGCCTCTTGCCGAAAAGGCAAACGTCCGGCTCCTTCTCCCACAGGGAAGGGCCCAGCCCTGAAAGCTCTTGCTGCTCTTCACCTACCCTTGGCGCCCTATCTACAGGCACCGCAGCAGTGGGGATCTGTGCTTTCCCAGAGACGCAAGAGCTCATGGCGCTCGGCCGCGGCAGAGCCTCTCGCCGAAAAGTCAAACGTCCGGCTCCTTCTCCCACAAGGAAGGGCCCAGCCCTGAAAGCTCTTGCTGCTCTTCACGGTGCCTTGGCGCCCTATCTACAGGCACAACAGCAGTGGGGATCTGTGCTTTCCCAGAGACTCAAGATCTCATGGCGCTCGGCCGCGGCAAAGCCTCTTGCCGAAAAGGCAAATGTCCGGCTCCTTCTCCCACAAGGAAGGGCCCAGCCCTGAAAGCTCTTGCTGCTCTTCACGGTGCCTTGGCGCCCTATCTACAGGGATAACAGCAGTGGGGATCTGTGCTTTCCCAGAGACGCAACATCTCATGGCGCTCGGACGCGGCAGAGCCTCTTGCCGAAAAGGCAAACGTCCGGCTCCTTCTCCCACAAGGAAGGGCCCAGCCCTGAAAGCTCTTGCTGCTCTTCACGGTGCCTTGGCGCCCTATCTACAGGCACAACAGCAGTGGAGATCTGTGCTTTCCCAGAGACGCAAGATCTCATGGCGCTCGGCCGCGGCAGAGCCTCTTGCCGAAAAGGCAAACGTCCGGTTCCTTCTCCCACAAGGAAGGGCCCAGCCCTGAAAGCTCTTGCTGCTCTTCACGGTGCCTTGGCGCCCTATCTACAGGCACAACAGCAGTGGGGATCTGTGCTTTCCCAGAGACGCAACATCTCATGGCGCTCGGCCGCGGCAGAGCCTCTTGCCGAAAAGGCAAACGTCCGGCTCCTTCTCCCACAAGGAAGGGCCCAGCCCTGAAAGCTCTTGCTGCTCTTCACGGTGCCTTGGCGCCCTATCTACAGGCACAACAGCACTGGGGATCTGTGCTTTCCCAGAGATGCAAGAGCTCATGGCGCTAGGCCGCGGCAAAGCCTCTTGCCGAAAAGGCAAACGTCCGGCTCCTTCTCCCACAAGGAAGGGCCCAGCCCTCAAAGCTCTTGCTGCTCTTCACTGTGCCTTGGCGCCCTACCTACAGGCACAACAGCACTGGGGATCTGTGCTTTCCCAGAGACGCAAGAGCTCATGGCGCTCGGCAGCGGCAGAGCCTCTTGCCGAAAAGGCAAACGTCCGGCTCCTTCTCCCACAAGGAAGGGCCCAGCCCTGAAAGCTCTTGCTGCTGTTCACGGTGCCTTGGCACCCTATCTACAGGCACCGCAGCAGTGGGGATCTGTGCTTTCCCAGAGACGCAAGATCTCATGGCGCTCGGCCGCGGCAGAGCCTCTTGCCGAAAAGGCAAACGTCCGGCTCCTTCTCCCACAAGGAAGGGCCCAGCCCTGAAAGCTGTTGCTGCTCTTCACGGTTCCTTGGCGCCCTATCTACAGGCACAACAGCACTGGGGATCTGTGCTTTCCCAGAGACGTAACATCTCATGGCGCTCGTCCGCGGCAGAGCCTCTTGCCGAAAAGGCAAACGTCCGGCTCCTTCTCCCACAAGGAAGGGCCCAGCCCTGAAAGCTCTTGCTGCTCTTCACGGTGCCTTGGCGCCCTACCTACAGGCACAACAGCACTGGGGATCTGTGCTTTCCCAGAGACGCAAGAGCTCATGGCGCTCGGCAGCGGCAGAGCCTCTTGCCGAAAAGGCAAACGTCCGGCTCCTTCTCCCACAAGGAAGGGCCCAGCCCTCAAAGCTCTTGCTGCTCTTCCCCTACCCTTGGCGCCCTACCTACAGGCACAACAGCAGTGGGGATCTGTGCTTTCCCAGAGACGCAAGATCTCATGGCGCTCGGCCGCGGCAAAGCCTCTTGCCGAAAAGGCAAACGTCCGGCTCCTTCTCCCAAAAGGAAGGGCCCAGCCCTGAAAGCTCTTGCTGCTCTTCACGGTGCCTTGGCGCCCTATCTACAGGCACAACAGCACTGGGGATCTGTGCTTTCCCAGAGATGCAAGAGCTCATGGCGCTCGGCCGCGGCAGAGCCTCTTGCCGAAAAGGCAAACGTCCGGCTCCTTCTCCCACAAGGAAGGGCCCAGCCCTGAAAGCTCTTGCTGCTCTTCACGGTGCCTTGGCGCCCTACCTACAGGCACAACAGCAGTGGGGATCTGTGGCTTTCCAGAGAAGCAAGATCTATTGGTGCTCGGCCGCGGCAGAGCCTCTTGCCGAAAAGGCAAACATCCGGCTCCTTCTCCCACAAGGAAGGGCCCAGCCCTGAAAGCTCTTGCTGCTCTTCACTGTGCCTTGGCGCCCTACCTACAGGCACAACAGCACTGGGGATCTGTGCTTTCCCAGAGACGCAAGATCTCATGGCGCTCGGCAGCGGCAGAGCCTCTTGCCGAAAAGGCAAACGTCCGGCTCCTTCTCCCACAAGGAAGGGCCCAGCCCTGAAAGCTCTTGCTGCTCTTCACGGTGCCTTGGCGCCCTATCTACAGGCACAACAGCACTGGGGATCTGTGCTTTCCCAGAGACGCAAGATCTCATGGCGCTCGGCCGCGGCAGAGCCTCTTGCCGAAAAGGCAAACAAACGTCCGGCTCCTTCTCCCACAAGGAAGGGCCCAGCCCTGAAAGCTCTTGCTGCTCTTCACGGTGCCTTGGCGCCCTATCTACAGGCAAAACAGCAGTGGGGATCTGTGCTTTCCAGAGACGCAACATCTCATGGTGCTCGGCCGCGGCAGAGCCTCTTGCCGAAAAGGCAAACGTCCGGCTCCTTCTCCCACAGGGAAGAGGCCCAGCCCTGAAAGCTCTTGCTGCTCTTCACCTACCCTTGGCGCCCTATCTACAGGCACCGCAGCAGTGGGGATCTGTGCTTTCCCAGAGACGCAAGAGCTCATGGCGCTCGGCCGCGGCAGAGCCTCTCGCCGAAAAGTCAAACGTCCGGCTCCTTCTCCCACAAGGAAGGGCCCAGCCCTGAAAGCTCTTGCTGCTCTTCACGGTGCCTTGGCGCCCTATCTACAGGCACAACAGCAGTGGGGATCTGTGCTTTCCCAGAGACTCAAGATCTCATGGCGCTCGGCCGCGGCAAAGCCTCTTGCCGAAAAGGCAAATGTCCGGCTCCTTCTCCCACAAGGAAGGGCCCAGCCCTGAAAGCTCTTGCTGCTCTTCACGGTGCCTTGGCGCCCTATCTACAGGGATAACAGCAGTGGGGATCTGTGCTTTCCCCAGAGACGCAACATCTCATGGCGCTCGGACGCGGCAGAGCCTCTTGCCGAAAAGGCAAACGTCCGGCTCCTTCTCCCACAAGGAAGGGCCCAGCCCTGAAAGCTCTTGCTGCTCTTCACGGTGCCTTGGCGCCCTATCTACAGGCACAACAGCAGTGGAGATCTGTGCTTTCCCAGAGACGCAAGATCTCATGGCGCTCGGCCCGCGGCAGAGCCTCTTGCCGAAAAGGCAAACGTCCGGTTCCTTCTCCCACAAGGAAGGGCCCAGCCCTGAAAGCTCTTGCTGCTCTTCACGGTGCCTTGGCGCCCTATCTACAGGCACAACAGCAGTGGGGATCTGTGCTTTCCCAGAGACGCAACATCTCATGGCGCTCGGCCGCGGCAGAGCCTCTTGCCGAAAAGGCAAACGTCCGGCTCCTTCTCCCACAAGGAAGGGCCCAGCCCTGAAAGCTCTTGCTGCTCTTCACGGTGCCCTATCTACAGGCACAACAGCACTGGGGATCTGTGCTTTCCCAGAGATGCAAGATCTCATGGCGCTAGGCCGCGGCAAAGCCTCTTGCCGAAAAGGCAAACGTCCGGCTCCTTCTCCCACAAGGAAGGGCCCAGCCCTCAAAGCTCTTGCTGCTCTTCACTGTGCCTTGGCGCCCTACCTACAGGCACAACAGCACTGGGATCTGTGCTTTCCAGAGACGCAAGAGCTCATGGCGCTCGGCAGCGGCAGAGCCTCTTGCCGAAAAGGGCAAACGTCCGGCTCCTTCTCCCACAAGGAAGGGCCCAGCCCTGAAAGCTCTTGCTGCTGTTCACGGTGCCTTGGCACCCTATCTACAGGCACAACAGCACTGGGGATCTGTGCTTTCCCAGAGACGCAACATCTCATGGCGCTCGGCCGCGGCAGAGCCTCTTGCCGAAAAGGCAAACGTCCGGCTCCTTCTCCCACAAGGAAGGGCCCAGCCCTGAAAGCTCTTGCTGCTCTTCACCTACCCTTGGCGCCCTATCTACAGGCACCGCAGCAGTGGGGATCTGTGCTTTCCCAGAGACGCAAGATCTCAGGGCGCTCGGCCGCGGCAGAGCCTCTTGCCGAAAAGGCAAACGTCCGGCTCCTTCTCCCACAAGGAAGGGCCCAGCCCTGAAAGCTGTTGCTGCTCTTCACGGTTCCTTGGCGCCCTACCTACAGGCACAACAGCAGTGGGGATCTGTGCTTTCCCAGAGACGCAAGATCTCATGGCGCTCGGCCGCGGCAAAGCCTCTTGCCGAAAAGGCAAACGTCCGGCTCCTTCTCCCACAAGGAAGGGCCCAGCCCTGAAAGCTCTTGCTGCTCTTCACGGTGCCTTGGCGCCCTACCTACAGGCACAACAGCACTGGGGATCTGTGCTTTCCCAGAGATGCAAGATCTCATGGCGCTAGGCCGCGGCAGAGCCTATTGCCGAAAAGGCAAACGTCCGGCTCCTTCTCCCACAAGGAAGGGCCCAGCCCTGAAAGCTCTTGCTGCTCTTCACTGTGCCTTGGCGCCCTACCTACAGGCACAACAGCAGTGGGGATCTGTGCTTTCCCAGAGACGCAAGAGCTCATGGCGCTCGGCAGCGGCAGAGCCTCTTGCCGAAAAGGCAAACGTCCGGCTCCTTCTCCCACAAGGAAGGGCCCAGCCCTGAAAGCTCTTGCTGCTCTTCACGGTGCCTTGGCGCCCTATCTACAGGGATAACAGCAGTGGGGATCTGTGCTTTCCCAGAGACGCAACATCTCATGGCGCTCGGACGCGGCAGAGCCTCTTGCCGAAAAAGCAAACCTCCGGTTCCTTATCCCACAAGGAAGGGCCCAGCCCTGAAAGCTCTTGCTGCTCTTCACGGTGCCTTGGCGCCCTACCTACAGGCACAACAGCACTGGGGATCTGTGCTTTCCCAGAGACGCAACATCTCATGGCGCTCGGCCGCGGGCAGAGCCTCTTGCCGAAAAGGCAAACGTCCGGCTCCTTCTCCCACAAGGAAGGGCCCAGCCCTGAAAGCTCTTGCTGCTCTTCACGGTGCCTTGGCGCCCTATCTACAGGCACAACAGCACTGGGGATCTGTGCTTTCCCAGAGATGCAAGATCTCATGCGCTAGGCCGCGGCAAAGCCTCTTGCCGAAAGGAAAACGTCCGGCTCCTTCTCCCACAAGGAAGGGCCCAGCCCTGAAAGCTCTTGCTGCTCTTCACGGTGCCTTTGTGCCCTACCTACAGGCACAACAGCACTGGGGATCTGTGCTTTCCCAGAGACGCAAGAGCTCATGGCGCTCGGCAGCAGCAGAGCCTCTTGCCTAAAAGGCAAACGTCCGGCTCCTTCTCCCACAGGAAGGGCCCAGCCCTGAAAGCTCTTGCTGCTGTTCACGGTGCCTTGGCACCCTATCTACAGGCACCGCAGCAGTGGGGATCTGTGCTTTCCCAGAGACGCAAGATCTCATGGCGCTCGGCCGCGGCAGAGCCTCTTGCCGAAAAGGCAAACGTCCGGCTCCTTCTCCCACAAGGAAGGGCCCAGCCCTGAAAGCTGTTGCTGCTCCTCACGGTGCCTTGGCGCCCTATCTACAGGCACAACAGCAGTGGGGATCTGTGCTTTCCCAGAGACGCAAGATCTCATGGCGCTCGGCCGCGGCAAAGCCTCTTGCCGAAAAGGCAAACGTCCGCGTCCTTCTGCCACAAGGAAGGGCCCAGCCCTGAAAGCTCTTGCTGCTCTTCACGGTGCCTTGGCGCCCTACCTACAGGCACAACAGCACTGGGGATCTGTGCTTTCCCAGAGATGCAAGATCTCATGGCGCTCGGCCGCGGCAGAGCCTCTTGCCGAAAAGGCAAACGTCCGGCTCCTTCTCCCACAAGGAAGGGCCCAGCCCTGAAAGCTCTTGCTGCTCTTCACTGTGCCTTGCGCCCTACCTACAGGCACAACAGCAGTGGGGATCTGTGCTTTCCCAGAGACGCGAGAGCTCATGGCGCTCGGCAGCGGCAGAGCCTCTTGCCGAAAAGGCAAACGTCCGGCTCCTTCTCCACAAGGAAGGGCCCAGCCCTGAAAGCTCTTGCTGCTCTTCACTGTGCCTTGGCGCCCTACCTACAGGCACAACAGCAGTGGGGATCTGTGCTTTCCCAGAGACGCAAGAGCTCATGGCGCTCGGCAGCGGCAGAGCCTCTTGCCGAAAAGGCAAATGTCCGGCTCCTTCTCCCACAAGGAAGGGCCCAGCCCTGAAAGCTCTTGCTGCTCTTCACGGTGCCTTGGCGCCCTACCTACAGGCACAACAGCACTGGGGATCTGTGCTTTCCCAGAGACGCAACATCTCATGGCGCTCGGCCGCGGCAGAGCCTCTTGCCGAAAAGGCAAACGTCCGGCTCCTTCTCCCACAAGGAAGGGCCCAGCCCTGAAAGCTCTTGCTGCTCTTCACGGTGCCTTGGCGCCCTATCTACAGGCACAACAGCACTGGGGATCTGTGCTTTCCCAGAGATGCAAGATCTCATGGCGCTAGGCCGCGGCAAAGCCTCTTGCCGAAAAGGAAAACGTCCGGCTCCTTCTCCCACAAGGAAGGGCCCAGCCCTGAAAGCTCTTGCTGCTCTTCACGGTGCCTTTGTGCCCTACCTACAGGCACAACAGCACTGGGGATCTGTGCTTTCCCAGAGACGCAAGAGCTCATGGCGCTCGGCAGCAGCAGAGCCTCTTGCCGAAAAGGCAAACGTCCGGCTCCTTCTCCCACAAGGAAGGGCCCAGCCCTGAAAGCTCTTGCTGCTGTTCACGGTGCCTTGGCACCCTATCTACAGGCACCGCAGCAGTGGGGATCTGTGCTTTCCCAGAGACGCAACATCTCATGGCGCTCGGCCCGCGGCAGAGCCTCTTGCCGAAAAGGCAAACGTCCGGCTCCTTCTCCCACAAGGAAGGGCCCAGCCCTGAAAGCTGTTGCTGCTCTTCACGGTGCCTTGGCGCCCTATCTACAGGCACAACAGCAGTGGGGATCTGTGCTTTCCCAGAGACGCAAGATCTCATGGCGCTCGGCCGCGGCAAAGCCTCTTGCCGAAAAGGCAAACGTCCGGCTCCTTCTGCCACAAGGAAGGGCCCAGCCCTGAAAGCTCTTGCTGCTCTTCACGGTGCCTTGGCGCCCTACCTACAGGCACAACAGCACTGGGGATCTGTGCTTTCCCAGAGATGCAAGATCTCATGGCGCTCGGCCGCGGCAGAGCCTCTTGCCGAAAAGGCAAACGTCCGGCTCCTTCTCCCCACAAGGAAGGGCCCAGCCCTGAAAGCTCTTGCTGCTCTTCACTGTGCCTTGGCGCCCTACCTACAGGCACAACAGCAGTGGGGATCTGTGCTTTCCCAGAGACGCAAGAGCTCATGGCGCTCGGCAGCGGCAGAGCCTCTTGCCCAAAAGGCAAATGTCCGGCTCCTTCTCCCACAAGGAAGGGCCCAGCCCTGAAAGCTCTTGCTGCTGTTCACGGTGCCTTGGCACCCTATCTACAGGCACAACAGCAGTGGGGATCTGTGCTTTCCCCAGAGACGCAACATCTCATGGCGCTCGGCCGCGGCAGAGCCTCTTGCCGAAAAGGCAAACGTCCGGCTCCTTCTCCCACAAGGAAGGGCCCAGCCCTGAAAGCTCTTGCTGCTCTTCACCTACCCTTGGCGCCCTATCTACAGGCACCGCAGCAGTGGGGGATCTGTGCTTTCCCAGAGACGCAAGATCTCATGGCGCTCGGCCGCGGCAGAGCCTCTTGCCGAAAAGGCAAACGTCCGGCTCCTTCTCCCACAAGGAAGGGCCCAGCCCTGAAAGCTGTTGCTGCTCTTCACGGTTCCTTGGCGCCCTATCTACAGGCACAACAGCACTGGGGATCTGTGCTTTCCCAGAGACGTAACATCTCATGGCGCTCGTCCGCGGCAGAGCCTCTTGCCGAAAAGGCAAACGTCCGGCTCCTTCTCCCACAAGGAAGGGCCCAGCCCTGAAAGCTCTTGCTGCTCTTCACGGTGCCTTGGCGCCCTACCTACAGGCACAACAGCACTGGGGATCTGTGCTTTCCCAGAGACGCAAGAGCTCATGGCGCTCGGCAGCGGCAGAGCCTCTTGCCGAAAAGGCAAACGTCCGGCTCCTTCTCCCACAAGGAAGGGCCCAGCCCTGAAAGCTGTTGCTGCTCTTCCCCTACCCTTGGCGCCCTACCTACAGGCACAACAGCAGTGGGGATCTGTGCTTTCCCAGAGACGCAAGATCTCATGGCGCTCGCAGCGGCAAAGCCTCTTGCCGAAAAGGCAAACGTCCGGCTCCTTCTCCCAAAAGGAAGGGCCCAGCCCTGAAAGCTCTTGCTGCTCTTCACGGTGCCTTGGCGCCCTATCTACAGGCACAACAGCACTGATGATCTGTGCTTTCCCAGAGACACAACATCTCATGGCGCTCGGCCGCGGCAGAGCCTCTTGCCGAAAAGGCCAACGTCCGGCTCCTTCTCCCACAAGGAAGGGCCCAGCTCTGAAAGCTCTTGCTGCTCTTCACGGGTGCCTTGGCGCCCTATCTACAGGCACAACAGCACTGGGGATCTGTGCTTTCCCAGAGATGCAAGAGCTCATGGCGCTCGGCCGCGGCAGAGCCTCTTGCCGAAAGGCAAACGTCCGGCTCCTTCTCCCACAAGGAAGGGCCCAGCCCTGAAAGCTCTTGCTGCTCTTCACGGTGCCTTGGCGCCCTACCTACAGGCACAACAGCACTGGGGATCTGCGCTTTCCAGAGAAGCAAGATCTATTGGTGCTCGGCCGCGGCAGAGCCTCTTGCCGAAAAGGCAAACATCCGGCTCCTTCTCCCAAAAGGAAGGGCCCAGCCCTGAAAGCTCTTGCTGGTCTTCATGGTGCCTTGGCGCCCTATCTACAGGCACCGCAGCAGTGGGGATCTGTGCTTTCCCAGAGACGCAAGAGCTCATGGCGCTCGGCCGCGGCAGAGCCTCTCGCCGAAAAGGCAAACGTCCGGCTCCTTCTCCCACAAGGAAGGGCCCAGCCCTGAAAGCTCTTGCTGCTCTTCACGGTGCCTTGGCGCCCTATCTACAGGCACAACAGCACTGGGGATCTGTGCTTTCCCAGAGATGCAAGATCTCATGGCGCTAGGCCGCGGCAAAGCCTGCTTGCCGAAAAGGCAAACGTCCGGCTCCTTCTCCCACAAGGAAGGGCCCAGCCCTGAAAGCTCTTGCTGCTCTTCACGGTGCCTTGGCGCCCTACCTACAGGCACAACAGCAGTGGGGATCTGTGCTTTCCCAGAGACGCAAAAGCTCATGGCACTCGGCAGCGGCAGAGCCTCTTGCCGAAAAGGCAAACGTCCGGCTCCTTCTCCCACAAGGAAGGGGCCCAGCCCTGAAAGCTCTTGCTGCTCTTCACGGTGCCTTGGCACCCTATCTACAGGCACAACAGCAGTGGGGATCTGTGCTTTCCCAGAGACGCAAGATCTCATGGCGCTCGGCCGCGGCAGAGCCTCTTGCCGAAAAGGCAAACGTCCGGCTCCTTCTCCCACAAGGAAGGGCCCAGCCCTGAAAGCTCTTGCTGCTCTTCACTGTGCCTTGGCGCCCTACCTACAGGCACAACAGCACTGGGGATCTGTGCTTTCCCAGAGACGCAAGATCTCATGGCGCTCGGCAGCGGCAGAGCCTCTTGCCGAAAAGGCAAACGTCCGCTCCTTCTCCCACAAGGAAGGGCCCAGCCCTGAAAGCTCTTGCTGCTCTTCACGGTGCCTTGGCACCCTATCTACAGGCACAACAGCACTGGGGATCTGTGCTTTCCCAGAGACGCAAGATCTCATGGCGCTCGGGCCGCGGCAGAGCCTCTTGCCGAAAAGGCAAACGTCCGGCTCCTTCTCCCCACAAGGAAGGGCCCAGCCCTGAAAGCTCTTGCTGCTCTTCACGGTGCCTTGGCGCCCTATCTACAGGCAAAACAGCAGTGGGGATCTGTGCTTTCCCAGAGACGCAAGATCTCATGACGCTCGGCCGGGCGGGCAGAGCCTCTTGCCGAAAAGTCAAACGTCGGCTCCTTCTCCCACAAGGAAGGGCCCAGCCCTGAAAGCTCTTGCTGCTTTTCACTGTGCCTTGGCGCCCTACCTACAGGCACAACAGCACTGGGGATCTGTGCTTTCCCAGAGACGCAAGAGCTCATGGGGCTCGGGCAGCGGCAGAGCCTCTTGCCGAAAAGGCAAACGTCCGGCTCCTTCTCCCACAAGGAAGGGCCCAGCCCTGAAAGCTCTTGCTGCTGTTCACGGTGCCTTGGCACCCTACCTACAGGCACAACAGCAGTGGGGATCTGTGCTTTCCCAGAGACGCAAGATCTCATGGCCGCTCGGCAGCGGCAGAGCCTCTTGCCGAAAAGGCAAACGTCCGGCTCCTTCTCCCACAAGGAAGGGCCCAGCCCTGGAAAGCTGTTGCTGCTGTTCACGGTGCCTTGCGCCCTATCTACAGGCACAACAGCAGTGGGGATCTGTGCTTTCCCAGAGACGCAAGATCTCATGGCGCTCGCCGCGGCAGAGCCTCTTGCCGAAAAGGCAAACGTCCGGCTCCTTCTCCCACAAGGAAGGGCCCAGCCCTGAAAGCTCTTGCTGCTCTTCACGGTGCCTTGAGGGCCCTACCTACAGGCCCAACAGCACTGGGGATCTGTGCTTTCCCAGAGATGCAAGATCTCATGGCGCTCGGCCCGCGGCAAAGCCTCTTGCCGAAAAGGCAAACGTCCGGCTCCTTCTCCACAAGGAAGGGCCCAGCCCTGAAAGCTCTTGCTGCTCTTCACCTACCCTTGGCGCCGTATCTACAGGCACCGCAGCAGTGGGGATCTGTGCTTTCCCAGAGACGCAAGATCTCATGGCGCTCGGCCGCGGCAGAGCCTCTTGCCGAAAAGGCAAACGTCCGGCTCCTTCTCCCACAAGGAAGGGCCCAGCCCTGAAAGCTGTTGCTGCTCTTCACGGTTCCTTGGCGCCCTATCTAGAGGCACAACAGCACTGGGGATCTGTGCTTTCCCAGAGACGCAAGATCTCATGGCGCTCGGCCGCGGCAAAGCCTCTTGCCGAAAAGGCAAACGTCCGGCTCCTTCTCCCACAAGGAAGGGCCCAGCTCTGAAAGCTCTTGCTGCTCTTCACGGTGCCTTGGCGCCCTACCTACAGGCACAACAGCACTGGGGATCTGCGCTTTCCAGAGAAGCAAGATCTATTGGTGCTTGGCCGCGGCAGAGCCTCTTGCCGAAAAGGCAAACATCCGGCTCCTTCTCCCACAAGGAAGGGCCCAGCCCTGAAAGCTCTTGCTGGTCTTCACGGTGCCTTGGCGCCCTATCTACAGGCACCGCAGCAGTGGGGATCTGTGCTTTCCCAGAGACGCAAGAGCTCATGGCGCTCGGCCGCGGCAGAGCCTCTCGCCGAAAAGGCAAACGTCCGGCTCCTTCTCCCACAAGGAAGGGCCCCAGCCCTGAAAGCTCTTGCTGCTCTTCACGGTGCCTTGGCGCCCTACCTACAGGCACAACAGCAGTGGGGATCTGTGCTTTCCCAGAGATGCAAGAGCTCATGGCTCTCGGCCGCGGCAGAGCCTCTTGCCGAAAAGGCAAACGTCCGGCTCCTTCTCCCACAAGGAAGGGCCCAGCCCTGAAAGCTGTTGCTGCTCTTCACGGTTCCTTGGCACCCTATCTACAGGCACAACAGCACTGGGGATCTGTGCTTTCCCAGAGATGCAAGATCTCATGGCGCTAGGCCGCGGCAAAGCCTCTTGCCGAAAAGGCAAACGTCCGGCTCCTTCTCCCACAAGGAAGGGCCCAGCCCTGAAAGCTCTTGCTGCTGTTCACGGTGCCTTGGCACCCTATCTACAGGCACAACAGCAGTGGGGATCTGTGCTTTCCCAGAGACGCAAGATCTCATGGCGCTCGGCCGCGGCAGAGCCTCTTGCCGAAAAGGCAAACGTCCGGCTCCTTCTCCCACAAGGAAGGGCCCAGCCCTGAAAGCTCTTGCTGCTCTTCACGGTGCCTTGAGGCCCTACCTACAGGCACAACAGCACTGGGGATCTGTGCTTTCCCAGAGATGCAAGATCTCATGGCGCTAGGCCGCGGCAAAGCCTCTTGCCGAAAAGGCAAACGTCCGGCTCCTTCTCCACAAGGAAGGGCCCAGCCCTGAAAGCTCTTGCTGCTCTTCACTGTGCCTTGGCGCCCTACCTACAGGCACAACAGCACTGGGGATCTGTGCTTTCCCAGAGACGCAACATCTCATGGCGCTCGGCAGCGGCAGAGCCTCTTGCCGAAAAGGCAAACGTCCGGCTCCTTCTCCCACAAGGAAGGGCCCAGCCCTGAAAGCTCTTGCTGCTCTTCACGGTGCCTTGGCGCCCTACCTACAGGCACAACAGCACTGGGGATCTGTGCTTTCCCAGAGACGCAAGAGCTCATGGGGCTCGGCAGCGGCAGAGCCTCTTGCCGAAAAGGCAAACGTCCGGCTCCTTCTCCCACAAGGAAGGGCCCAGCCCTGAAAGCTCTTGCTGCTGTTCACGGTGCCTTGGCACCCTACCTACAGGCACAACAGCAGTGGGGATCTGTGCTTTCCCAGAGACGCAAGATCTCATGGCGCTCGGCAGCGGCAGAGCCTCTTGCCGAAAAGGCAAATGTCCGGCTCCTTCTCCCACAAGGAAGGGCCCAGCCCTGAAAGCTGTTGCTGCTGTTCACGGTGCCTTGGCGCCCTATCTACAGGCACAACAGCAGTGGGGATCTGTGCTTTCCCAGAGACGCAAGATCTCATGGCGCTCGGCAGCGGGCAGAGCCTCTTGCCGAAAAGGCAAACGTCCGGCTCCTTCTCCCACAAGGAAGGGCCCAGCCCTGAAAGCTCTTGCTGCTCTTCACGGTGCCTTGAGGCCCTACCTACAGGCCCAACAGCACTGGGGATCTGTGCTTTCCCAGAGATGCAAGATCTCATGGCGCTAGGCCGCGGCAAAGCCTCTTGCCGAAAAGGCAAACGTCCGGCTCCTTCTCCCACAAGGAAGGGCCCAGCCCTGAAAGCTCTTGCTGCTCTTCACCTACCCTTGGCGCCCTATCTACAGGCACCGCAGCAGTGGGGATCTGTGCTTTCCCAGAGACGCAACATCTCATGGCGCTCGGCCGCGGCAGAGCCTCTCGCCGAAAAGGCAAACGTCCGGCTCCTTCTCCCACAAGGAAGGGCCCAGCCCTGAAAGCTCTTGCTGCTCTTCACGGTGCCTTGAGGCCCTACCTACAGGCCCAACAGCACTGGGGATCTGTGCTTTCCCAGAGACGCAAGATCTCATGGCGCTCGGCAGCGGCAGAGCCTCTTGCCGAAAAGGCAAACGTCCGGTTCCTTCTCCCACAAGGAAGGGCCCAGCCCTGAAAGCTCTTGCTGCTCTTCACAGTGCCTTGGCGCCCTATCTACAGGCACAACAGCACTGGGGATCTGTGCTTTCCCAGAGACTCAAGATCTCATGGCGCTCGGCCGCGGCAGAGCCTCTTGCCGAAAAGGCAAACGTCCGGCTCCTTCTCCCACAAGGAAGGGCCCAGCCCTGAAAGCTCTTGCTGCTGTTCACGGTGCCTTGGCACCCTACCTACAGGCACAACAGCAGTGGGGATCTGTGCTTTCCCAGAGACGCAACGTCTCATGGCGCTCGGCAGCGGCAGAGCCTCTTGCCGAAAAGGCAAACGTCCGGCTCCTTCTCCCACAAGGAAGGGCCCAGCCCTGAAAGCTCTTGCTGCTCTTCACGGTGCCTTGGCGCCCTATCTACAGGCACAACAGCAGTGGGGATCTGTGCTTTCCCAGAGACGCAAGATATCATGGCGCTCGGCAGCGGCAGAGCCTCTTGCCGAAAAGGCAAACGTCCGGCTCCTTCTCCCACAAGGAAGGGCCCAGCCCTGAAAGCTCTTGCTGCTCTTCACGGTGCCTTGAGGCCCTACCTACAGGCCCAACAGCACTGGGGATCTGTGCTTTCCCAGAGATGCAAGATCTCATGGCGCTAGGCCGCGGCAAAGCCTCTTGCCGAAAAGGCAAACGTCCGGCTCCTTCTCCCACAAGGAAGGGCCCAGCCCTGAAAGCTCTTGCTGCTCTTCACCTACCCTTGGCGCCCTATCTACAGGCACCGCAGCAGTGGGGATCTGTGCTTTCCCAGAGACGCAAGATCTCATGGCGCTCGGCCGCGGCAGAGCCTCTTGCCGAAAAGGCAAACGTCCGGCTCCTTCTCCCACAAGGAAGGGCCCAGCCCTGAAAGCTCTTGCTGCTCTTCACGGTGCCTTGACGCCCTATCTACAGGCACAACAGCAGTGGGGATCTGTGCTTTCCCAGAGACGCAACATCTCATGGCGCTCGGCCACGGCAGAGCCTCTTGCCGAAAAGGCAAACGTCCGGTTCCTTCTCCCACAAGGAAGGGCCCAGCCCTGAAAGCTCTTGCTGCTGTTCACGGTGCCTTGGCACCCTATCTACAGGCACAACAGCACTGGGGATCTGTGCTTTCCGAGAGATGCAAGATCTCATGGCGCTAGGCCGCGGCAAAGCCTCTTGCCGAAAAGGCAAACGTCCGGCTCCTTCTCCACAAGGAAGGGCCCAGCCCTGAAAGCTCTTGCTGCTCTTCACTGTGCCTTGGCGCCCTACCTACAGGCACAACAGCACTGGGGATCTGTGCTTTCCCAGAGACGCAACATCTCATGGCGCTCGGCAGCGGCAGAGCCTCTTGCCGAAAAGGCAAACGTCCGGCTCCTTCTCCCACAAGGAAGGGCCCAGCCCTGAAAGCTCTTGCTGCTCTTCACGGTGCCTTGGCGCCCTACCTACAGGCACAACAGCACTGGGGATCTGTGCTTTCCCAGAGACGCAAGAGCTCATGGGGCTCGGCAGCGGCAGAGCCTCTTGCCGAAAAGGCAAACGTCCGGCTCCTTCTCCCACAAGGAAGGGCCCAGCCCTGAAAGCTCTTGCTGCTGTTCACGGTGCCTTGGCACCCTACCTACAGGCACAACAGCAGTGGGGATCTGTGCTTTCCCAGAGACGCAAGATCTCATGGCGCTCGGCAGCGGCAGAGCCTCTTGCCGAAAAGGCAAATGTCCGGCTCCTTCTCCCACAAGGAAGGGCCCAGCCCTGAAAGCTGTTGCTGCTGTTCACGGTGCCTTGGCGCCCTATCTACAGGCACAACAGCAGTGGGGATCTGTGCTTTCCCAGAGACGCAAGAGCTCATGGCGCTCGGCAGCGGCAGAGCCTCTTGCCGAAAAGGCAAACGTCCGGCTCCTTCTCCCACAAGGAAGGGCCCAGCCCTGAAAGCTCTTGCTGCTCTTCACGGTGCCTTGAGGCCCTACCTACAGGCCCAACAGCACTGGGGATCTGTGCTTTCCCAGAGATGCAAGATCTCATGGCGCTAGGCCGCGGCAAAGCCTCTTGCCGAAAAGGCAAACGTCCGGCTCCTTCTCCCACAAGGAAGGGCCCAGCCCTGAAAGCTCTTGCTGCTCTTCACCTACCCTTGGCGCCCTATCTACAGGCACCGCAGCAGTGGGGATCTGTGCTTTCCCAGAGACGCAACATCTCATGGCGCTCGGCCGCGGCAGAGCCTCTCGCCGAAAAGGCAAACGTCCGGCTCCTTCTCCCACAAGGAAGGGCCCAGCCCTGAAAGCTCTTGCTGCTCTTCACGGTGCCTTGAGGCCCTACCTACAGGCCCAACAGCACTGGGGATCTGTGCTTTCCCAGAGACGCAAGATCTCATGGCGCTCGGCAGCGGCAGAGCCTCTTGCCGAAAAGGCAAACGTCCGGTTCCTTCTCCCACAAGGAAGGGCCCAGCCCTGAAAGCTCTTGCTGCTCTTCACAGTGCCTTGGCGCCCTATCTACAGGCACAACAGCACTGGGGATCTGTGCTTTCCCAGAGACTCAAGATCTCATGGCGCTCGGCCGCGGCAGAGCCTCTTGCCGAAAAGGCAAACGTCCGGCTCCTTCTCCCACAAGGAAGGGCCCAGCCCTGAAAGCTCTTGCTGCTGTTCACGGTGCCTTGGCACCCTACCTACAGGCACAACAGCAGTGGGGATCTGTGCTTTCCCAGACACGCAACGTCTCATGGCGCTCGGCAGCGGCAGAGCCTCTTGCCGAAAAGGCAAACGTCCGGCTCCTTCTCCCACAAGGAAGGGCCCAGCCCTGAAAGCTGTTGCTGCTGTTCACGGTGCCTTGGCGCCCTATCTACAGGCACAACAGCAGTGGGGATCTGTGCTTTCCCAGAGACGCAAGATCTCATGGCGCTCGGCAGCGGCAGAGCCTCTTGCCGAAAAGGCAAACGTCCGGCTCCTTCTCCCACAAGGAAGGGCCCAGCCCTGAAAGCTCTTGCTGCTCTTCACGGTGCCTTGAGGCCCTACCTACAGGCCCAACAGCACTGGGGATCTGTGCTTTCCCAGAGATGCAAGATCTCATGGCGCTAGGCCGCGGCAAAGCCTCTTGCCGAAAAGGCAAACGTCCGGCTCCTTCTCCCACAAGGAAGGGCCCAGCCCTGAAAGCTCTTGCTGCTCTTCACCTACCCTTGGCGCCCTATCTACAGGCACCGCAGCAGTGGGGATCTGTGCTTTCCCAGAGACGCAAGATCTCATGGCGCTCGGCCGCGGCAGAGCCTCTTGCCGAAAAGGCAAACGTCCGGCTCCTTCTCCCACAAGGAAGGGCCCAGCCCTGAAAGCTCTTGCTGCTCTTCACGGTGCCTTGGCGCCCTATCTACAGGGATAACAGCAGTGGGGATCTGTGCTTTCCCAGAGACGCAACATCTCATGGCGCTCGGCCGCGGCAGAGCCTCTTGCCGAAAAGGCAAACGTCCGGCTCCTTCTCCCACAAGGAAGGGCCCAGCCCTGAAAGCTCTTGCTGCTCTTCACGGTGCCTTGGCGCCCTATCTACAGGCACAACAGCACTGGGGATCTGTGCTTTCCCAGAGATGCAAGATCTCATGGCGCTAGGCCGCGGCAAAGCCTCTTGCCGAAAAGGAAAACGTCCGGCTCCTTCTCCCACAAGGAAGGGCCCAGCCCTGAAAGCTCTTGCTGCTCTTCACGGTGCCTTTGTGCCCTACCTACAGGCACAACAGCACTGGGGATCTGTGCTTTCCCAGAGACGCAAGAGCTCATGGCGCTCGGCAGCAGCAGAGCCTCTTGCCGAAAAGGCAAACGTCCGGCTCCTTCTCCCACAAGGAAGGGCCCAGCCCTGAAAGCTCTTGCTGCTGTTCACGGTGCCTTGGCACCCTATCTACAGGCACCGCAGCAGTGGGGATCTGTGCTTTCCCAGAGACGCAAGATCTCATGGCGCTCGGCCGCGGCAGAGCCTCTTGCCGAAAAGGCAAACGTCCGGCTCCTTCTCCCACAAGGAAGGGCCCAGCCCTGAAAGCTGTTGCTGCTCTTCACGGTGCCTTGGCGCCCTATCTACAGGCACAACAGCAGTGGGGATCTGTGCTTTCCCAGAGACGCAAGATCTCATGGCGCTCGGCCGCGGCAAAGCCTCTTGCCGAAAAGGCAAACGTCCGGCTCCTTCTGCCACAAGGAAGGGCCCAGCCCTGAAAGCTCTTGCTGCTCTTCACGGTGCCTTGGCGCCCTACCTACAGGCACAACAGCACTGGGGATCTGTGCTTTCCCAGAGATGCAAGATCTCATGGCGCTCGGCCGCGGCAGAGCCTCTTGCCGAAAAGGCAAACGTCCGGCTCCTTCTCCCACAAGGAAGGGCCCAGCCCTGAAAGCTCTTGCTGCTCTTCACTGTGCCTTGGCGCCCTACCTACAGGCACAACAGCAGTGGGGATCTGTGCTTTCCCAGAGACGCAAGAGCTCATGGCGCTCGGCAGCGGCAGAGCCTCTTGCCGAAAAGGCAAATGTCCGGCTCCTTCTCCCACAAGGAAGGGCCCAGCCCTGAAAGCTCTTGCTGCTGTTCACGGTGCCTTGGCACCCTATCTACAGGCACAACAGCAGTGGGGATCTGTGCTTTCCCAGAGACGCAACATCTCATGGCGCTCGGCCGCGGCAGAGCCTCTTGCCGAAAAGGCAAACGTCCGGCTCCTTCTCCCACAAGGAAGGGCCCAGCCCTGAAAGCTCTTGCTGCTCTTCACCTACCCTTGGCGCCCTATCTACAGGCACCGCAGCAGTGGGGATCTGTGCTTTCCCAGAGACGCAAGATCTCATGGCGCTCGGCCGCGGCAGAGCCTCTTGCCGAAAAGGCAAACGTCCGGCTCCTTCTCCCACAAGGAAGGGCCCAGCCCTGAAAGCTGTTGCTGCTCTTCACGGTTCCTTGGCGCCCTATCTACAGGCACAACAGCACTGGGGATCTGTGCTTTCCCAGAGACGTAACATCTCATGGCGCTCGTCCGCGGCAGAGCCTCTTGCCGAAAAGGCAAACGTCCGGCTCCTTCTCCCACAAGGAAGGGCCCAGCCCTGAAAGCTCTTGCTGCTCTTCACGGTGCCTTGGCGCCCTACCTACAGGCACAACAGCACTGGGGATCTGTGCTTTCCCAGAGACGCAAGAGCTCATGGCGCTCGGCAGCGGCAGAGCCTCTTGCCGAAAAGGCAAACGTCCGGCTCCTTCTCCCACAAGGAAGGGCCCAGCCCTGAAAGCTGTTGCTGCTCTTCCCCTACCCTTGGCGCCCTACCTACAGGCACAACAGCAGTGGGGATCTGTGCTTTCCCAGAGACGCAAGATCTCATGGCGCTCGGCAGCGGCAAAGCCTCTTGCCGAAAAGGCAAACGTCCGGCTCCTTCTCCCAAAAGGAAGGGCCCAGCCCTGAAAGCTCTTGCTGCTCTTCACGGTGCCTTGGCGCCCTATCTACAGGCACAACAGCACTGATGATCTGTGCTTTCCCAGAGACACAACATCTCATGGCGCTCGGCCGCGGCAGAGCCTCTTGCCGAAAAGGCCAACGTCCGGCTCCTTCTCCCACAAGGAAGGGCCCAGCTCTGAAAGCTCTTGCTGCTCTTCACGGTGCCTTGGCGCCCTATCTACAGGCGCAACAGCACTGGGGATCTGTGCTTTCCCAGAGATGCAAGAGCTCATGGCGCTCGGCCGCGGCAGAGCCTCTTGCCGAAAAGGCAAACGTCCGGCTCCTTCTCCCACAAGGAAGGGCCCAGCCCTGAAAGCTCTTGCTGCTCTTCACGGTGCCTTGGCGCCCTACCTACAGGCACAACAGCACTGGGGATCTGCGCTTTCCAGAGAAGCAAGATCTATTGGTGCTCGGCCGCGGCAGAGCCTCTTGCCGAAAAGGCAAACATCCGGCTCCTTCTCCCAAAAGGAAGGGCCCAGCCCTGAAAGCTCTTGCTGCTCTTCACGGTGCCTTGGCGCCCTATCTACAGGCACCGCAGCAGTGGGGATCTGTGCTTTCCCAGAGACGCAAGAGCTCATGGCGCTCGGCCGCGGCAGAGCCTCTCGCCGAAAAGGCAAACGTCCGGCTCCTTCTCCCACAAGGAAGGGCCCAGCCCTGAAAGCTCTTGCTGCTCTTCACGGTGCCTTGGCGCCCTATCTACAGGCACAACAGCACTGGGGATCTGTGCTTTCCCAGAGATGCAAGATCTCATGGCGCTAGGCCGCGGCAAAGCCTCTTGCCGAAAAGGCAAACGTCCGGCTCCTTCTCCCACAAGGAAGGGCCCAGCCCTGAAAGCTCTTGCTGCTCTTCACGGTGCCTTGGCGCCCTACCTACAGGCACAACAGCAGTGGGGATCTGTGCTTTCCCAGAGACGCAAGAGCTCATGGCACTCGGCAGCGGCAGAGCCTCTTGCCGAAAAGGCAAACGTCCGGCTCCTTCTCCCACAAGGAAGGGCCCAGCCCTGAAAGCTCTTGCTGCTGTTCACGGTGCCTTGGCACCCTATCTACAGGCACAACAGCAGTGGGGATCTGTGCTTTCCCAGAGACGCAAGATCTCATGGCGCTCGGCCGCGGCAGAGCCTCTTGCCGAAAAGGCAAACGTCCGGCTCCTTCTCCCACAAGGAAGGGCCCAGCCCTGAAAGCTCTTGCTGCTCTTCACTGTGCCTTGGCGCCCTACCTACAGGCACAACAGCACTGGGGATCTGTGCTTTCCCAGAGACGCAAGATCTCATGGCGCTCGGCAGCGGCAGAGCCTCTTGCCGAAAAGGCAAACGTCCGGCTCCTTCTCCCACAAGGAAGGGCCCAGCCCTGAAAGCTCTTGCTGCTCTTCACGGTGCCTTGGCACCCTATCTACAGGCACAACAGCACTGGGGATCTGTGCTTTCCCAGAGACGCAAGATCTCATGGCGCTCGGCCGCGGCAGAGCCTCTTGCCGAAAAGGCAAACGTCCGGCTCCTTCTCCCACAAGGAAGGGCCCAGCCCTGAAAGCTCTTGCTGCTCTTCACGGTGCCTTGGCGCCCTATCTACAGGCAAAACAGCAGTGGGGATCTGTGCTTTCCCAGAGACGCAAGATCTCATGACGCTCGGCCGCGGCAGAGCCTCTTGCCGAAAAGTCAAACGTCCGGCTCCTTCTCCCACAAGGAAGGGCCCAGCCCTGAAAGCTCTTGCTGCTTTTCACTGTGCCTTGGCGCCCTACCTACAGGCACAACAGCACTGGGGATCTGTGCTTTCCCAGAGACGCAAGAGCTCATGGGGCTCGGCAGCGGCAGAGCCTCTTGCCGAAAAGGCAAACGTCCGGCTCCTTCTCCCACAAGGAAGGGCCCAGCCCTGAAAGCTCTTGCTGCTGTTCACGGTGCCTTGGCACCCTACCTACAGGCACAACAGCAGTGGGGATCTGTGCTTTCCCAGAGACGCAAGATCTCATGGCGCTCGGCAGCGGCAGAGCCTCTTGCCGAAAAGGCAAACGTCCGGCTCCTTCTCCCACAAGGAAGGGCCCAGCCCTGAAAGCTGTTGCTGCTGTTCACGGTGCCTTGGCGCCCTATCTACAGGCACAACAGCAGTGGGGATCTGTGCTTTCCCAGAGACGCAAGATCTCATGGCGCTCGGCCGCGGCAGAGCCTCTTGCCGAAAAGGCAAACGTCCGGCTCCTTCTCCCACAAGGAAGGGCCCAGCCCTGAAAGCTCTTGCTGCTCTTCACGGTGCCTTGAGGCCCTACCTACAGGCCCAACAGCACTGGGGATCTGTGCTTTCCCAGAGATGCAAGATCTCATGGCGCTCGGCCGCGGCAAAGCCTCTTGCCGAAAAGGCAAACGTCCGGCTCCTTCTCCCACAAGGAAGGGCCCAGCCCTGAAAGCTCTTGCTGCTCTTCACCTACCCTTGGCGCCGTATCTACAGGCACCGCAGCAGTGGGGATCTGTGCTTTCCCAGAGACGCAAGATCTCATGGCGCTCGGCCGCGGCAGAGCCTCTTGCCGAAAAGGCAAACGTCCGGCTCCTTCTCCCACAAGGAAGGGCCCAGCCCTGAAAGCTGTTGCTGCTCTTCACGGTTCCTTGGCGCCCTATCTAGAGGCACAACAGCACTGGGGATCTGTGCTTTCCCAGAGACGCAAGATCTCATGGCGCTCGGCCGCGGCAAAGCCTCTTGCCGAAAAGGCAAACGTCCGGCTCCTTCTCCCACAAGGAAGGGCCCAGCCCTGAAAGCTCTTGCTGCTCTTCACGGTGCCTTGGCGCCCTACCTACAGGCACAACAGCAGTGGGGATCTGCGCTTTCCAGAGAAGCAAGATCTATTGGTGCTTGGCCGCGGCAGAGCCTCTTGCCGAAAAGTCAAACATCCGGCTCCTTCTCCCACAAGGAAGGGCCCAGCCCTGAAAGCTCTTGCTGGTCTTCACGGTGCCTTGGCGCCCTATCTACAGGCACCGCAGCAGTGGGGATCTGTGCTTTCCCAGAGACGCAAGAGCTCATGGCGCTCGGCCGCGGCAGAGCCTCTCGCCGAAAAGGCAAACGTCCGGCTCCTTCTCCCACAAGGAAGGGCCCAGCCCTGAAAGCTCTTGCTGCTCTTCACGGTGCCTTGGCGCCCTACCTACAGGCACAACAGCAGTGGGGATCTGTGCTTTCCCAGAGATGCAAGAGCTCATGGCGCTCGGCCGCGGCAGAGCCTCTTGCCGAAAAGGCAAACGTCCGGCTCCTTCTCCCACAAGGAAGGGCCCAGCCCTGAAAGCTGTTGCTGCTCTTCACGGTTCCTTGGCACCCTATCTACAGGCACAACAGCACTGGGGATCTGTGCTTTCCCAGAGATGCAAGATCTCATGGCGCTAGGCCGCGGCAAAGCCTCTTGCCGAAAAGGCAAACGTCCGGCTCCTTCTCCCACAAGGAAGGGCCCAGCCCTGAAAGCTCTTGCTGCTGTTCACGGTGCCTTGGCACCCTATCTACAGGCACAACAGCAGTGGGGATCTGTGCTTTCCCAGAGACGCAAGATCTCATGGCGCTCGGCCGCGGCAGAGCCTCTTGCCGAAAAGGCAAACGTCCGGCTCCTTCTCCCACAAGGAAGGGCCCAGCCCTGAAAGCTCTTGCTGCTCTTCACGGTGCCTTGAGGCCCTACCTACAGGCACAACAGCACTGGGGATCTGTGCTTTCCCAGAGATGCAAGATCTCATGGCGCTAGGCCGCGGCAAAGCCTCTTGCCGAAAAGGCAAACGTCCGGCTCCTTCTCCACAAGGAAGGGCCCAGCCCTGAAAGCTCTTGCTGCTCTTCACGGTGCCTTGGCGCCCTACCTACAGGCACAACAGCACTGGGGATCTGTGCTTTCCCAGAGACGCAAGAGCTCATGGGGCTCGGCAGCGGCAGAGCCTCTTGCCGAAAAGGCAAACGTCCGGCTCCTTCTCCCACAAGGAAGGGCCCAGCCCTGAAAGCTCTTGCTGCTGTTCACGGTGCCTTGGCACCCTACCTACAGGCACAACAGCAGTGGGGATCTGTGCTTTCCCAGAGACGCAAGATCTCATGGCGCTCGGCAGCGGCAGAGCCTCTTGCCGAAAAGGCAAATGTCCGGCTCCTTCTCCCACAAGGAAGGGCCCAGCCCTGAAAGCTGTTGCTGCTGTTCACGGTGCCTTGGCGCCCTATCTACAGGCACAACAGCAGTGGGGATCTGTGCTTTCCCAGAGACGCAAGATCTCATGGCGCTCGGCAGCGGCAGAGCCTCTTGCCGAAAAGGCAAACGTCCGGCTCCTTCTCCCACAAGGAAGGGCCCAGCCCTGAAAGCTCTTGCTGCTCTTCACGGTGCCTTGAGGCCCTACCTACAGGCCCAACAGCACTGGGGATCTGTGCTTTCCCAGAGATGCAAGATCTCATGGCGCTAGGCCGCGGCAAAGCCTCTTGCCGAAAAGGCAAACGTCCGGCTCCTTCTCCCACAAGGAAGGGCCCAGCCCTGAAAGCTCTTGCTGCTCTTCACCTACCCTTGGCGCCCTATCTACAGGCACCGCAGCAGTGGGGATCTGTGCTTTCCCAGAGACGCAATATCTCATGGCGCTCGGCCGCGGCAGAGCCTCTCGCCGAAAAGGCAAACGTCCGGCTCCTTCTCCCACAAGGAAGGGCCCAGCCCTGAAAGCTCTTGCTGCTCTTCACGGTGCCTTGAGGCCCTACCTACAGGCCCAACAGCACTGGGGATCTGTGCTTTCCCAGAGACGCAAGATCTCATGGCGCTCGGCAGCGGCAGAGCCTCTTGCCGAAAAGGCAAACGTCCGGTTCCTTCTCCCACAAGGAAGGGCCCAGCCCTGAAAGCTCTTGCTGCTCTTCACAGTGCCTTGGCGCCCTATCTACAGGCACAACAGCACTGGGGATCTGTGCTTTCCCAGAGACTCAAGATCTCATGGCGCTCGGCCGCGGCAGAGCCTCTTGCCGAAAAGGCAAACGTCCGGCTCCTTCTCCCACAAGGAAGGGCCCAGCCCTGAAAGCTCTTGCTGCTGTTCACGGTGCCTTGGCACCCTACCTACAGGCACAACAGCAGTGGGGATCTGTGCTTTCCCAGAGACGCAACGTCTCATGGCGCTCGGCAGCGGCAGAGCCTCTTGCCGAAAAGGCAAACGTCCGGCTCCTTCTCCCACAAGGAAGGGCCCAGCCCTGAAAGCTCTTGCTGCTCTTCACGGTGCCTTGGCGCCCTATCTACAGGCACAACAGCAGTGGGGATCTGTGCTTTCCCAGAGACGCAAGATATCATGGCGCTCGGCAGCGGCAGAGCCTCTTGCCGAAAAGGCAAACGTCCGGCTCCTTCTCCCACAAGGAAGGGCCCAGCCCTGAAAGCTCTTGCTGCTCTTCACGGTGCCTTGAGGCCCTACCTACAGGCCCAACAGCACTGGGGATCTGTGCTTTCCCAGAGATGCAAGATCTCATGGCGCTAGGCCGCGGCAAAGCCTCTTGCCGAAAAGGCAAACGTCCGGCTCCTTCTCCCACAAGGAAGGGCCCAGCCCTGAAAGCTCTTGCTGCTCTTCACCTACCCTTGGCGCCCTATCTACAGGCACCGCAGCAGTGGGGATCTGTGCTTTCCCAGAGACGCAAGATCTCATGGCGCTCGGCCGCGGCAGAGCCTCTTGCCGAAAAGGCAAACGTCCGGCTCCTTCTCCCACAAGGAAGGGCCCAGCCCTGAAAGCTCTTGCTGCTCTTCACGGTGCCTTGGCGCCCTATCTACAGGGATAACAGCAGTGGGGATCTGTGCTTTCCCAGAGACGCAACATCTCATGGCGCTCGGCCACGGCAGAGCCTCTTGCCGAAAAGGCAAACGTCCGGTTCCTTCTCCCACAAGGAAGGGCCCAGCCCTGAAAGCTCTTGCTGCTGTTCACGGTGCCTTGGCACCCTATCTACAGGCACAACAGCACTGGGGATCTGTGCTTTCCGAGAGATGCAAGATCTCATGGCGCTAGGCCGCGGCAAAGCCTCTTGCCGAAAAGGCAAACGTCCGGCTCCTTCTCCACAAGGAAGGGCCCAGCCCTGAAAGCTCTTGCTGCTCTTCACTGTGCCTTGGCGCCCTACCTACAGGCACAACAGCACTGGGGATCTGTGCTTTCCCAGAGACGCAACATCTCATGGCGCTCGGCAGCGGCAGAGCCTCTTGCCGAAAAGGCAAACGTCCGGCTCCTTCTCCCACAAGGAAGGGCCCAGCCCTGAAAGCTCTTGCTGCTCTTCACGGTGCCTTGGCGCCCTACCTACAGGCACAACAGCACTGGGGATCTGTGCTTTCCCAGAGACGCAAGAGCTCATGGGGCTCGGCAGCGGCAGAGCCTCTTGCCGAAAAGGCAAACGTCCGGCTCCTTCTCCCACAAGGAAGGGCCCAGCCCTGAAAGCTCTTGCTGCTGTTCACGGTGCCTTGGCACCCTACCTACAGGCACAACAGCAGTGGGGATCTGTGCTTTCCCAGAGACGCAAGATCTCATGGCGCTCGGCAGCGGCAGAGCCTCTTGCCGAAAAGGCAAATGTCCGGCTCCTTCTCCCACAAGGAAGGGCCCAGCCCTGAAAGCTGTTGCTGCTGTTCACGGTGCCTTGGCGCCCTATCTACAGGCACAACAGCAGTGGGGATCTGTGCTTTCCCAGAGACGCAAGATCTCATGGCGCTCGGCAGCGGCAGAGCCTCTTGCCGAAAAGGCAAACGTCCGGCTCCTTCTCCCACAAGGAAGGGCCCAGCCCTGAAAGCTCTTGCTGCTCTTCACGGTGCCTTGAGGCCCTACCTACAGGCCCAACAGCACTGGGGATCTGTGCTTTCCCAGAGATGCAAGATCTCATGGCGCTAGGCCGCGGCAAAGCCTCTTGCCGAAAAGGCAAACGTCCGGCTCCTTCTCCCACAAGGAAGGGCCCAGCCCTGAAAGCTCTTGCTGCTCTTCACCTACCCTTGGCGCCCTATCTACAGGCACCGCAGCAGTGGGGATCTGTGCTTTCCCAGAGACGCAACATCTCATGGCGCTCGGCCGCGGCAGAGCCTCTCGCCGAAAAGGCAAACGTCCGGCTCCTTCTCCCACAAGGAAGGGCCCAGCCCTGAAAGCTCTTGCTGCTCTTCACGGTGCCTTGAGGCCCTACCTACAGGCCCAACAGCACTGGGGATCTGTGCTTTCCCAGAGACGCAAGATCTCATGGCGCTCGGCAGCGGCAGAGCCTCTTGCCGAAAAGGCAAACGTCCGGTTCCTTCTCCCACAAGGAAGGGCCCAGCCCTGAAAGCTCTTGCTGCTCTTCACAGTGCCTTGGCGCCCTATCTACAGGCACAACAGCACTGGGGATCTGTGCTTTCCCAGAGACTCAAGATCTCATGGCGCTCGGCCGCGGCAGAGCCTCTTGCCGAAAAGGCAAACGTCCGGCTCCTTCTCCCACAAGGAAGGGCCCAGCCCTGAAAGCTCTTGCTGCTGTTCACGGTGCCTTGGCACCCTACCTACAGGCACAACAGCAGTGGGGATCTGTGCTTTCCCAGAGACGCAACGTCTCATGGCGCTCGGCAGCGGCAGAGCCTCTTGCCGAAAAGGCAAACGTCCGGCTCCTTCTCCCACAAGGAAGGGCCCAGCCCTGAAAGCTCTTGCTGCTCTTCACGGTGCCTTGGCGCCCTATCTACAGGCACAACAGCAGTGGGGATCTGTGCTTTCCCAGAGACGCAAGATATCATGGCGCTCGGCAGCGGCAGAGCCTCTTGCCGAAAAGGCAAACGTCCGGCTCCTTCTCCCACAAGGAAGGGCCCAGCCCTGAAAGCTCTTGCTGCTCTTCACGGTGCCTTGAGGCCCTACCTACAGGCCCAACAGCACTGGGGATCTGTGCTTTCCCAGAGATGCAAGATCTCATGGCGCTAGGCCGCGGCAAAGCCTCTTGCCGAAAAGGCAAACGTCCGGCTCCTTCTCCCACAAGGAAGGGCCCAGCCCTGAAAGCTCTTGCTGCTCTTCACCTACCCTTGGCGCCCTATCTACAGGCACCGCAGCAGTGGGGATCTGTGCTTTCCCAGAGACGCAAGATCTCATGGCGCTCGGCCGCGGCAGAGCCTCTTGCCGAAAAGGCAAACGTCCGGCTCCTTCTCCCACAAGGAAGGGCCCAGCCCTGAAAGCTCTTGCTGCTCTTCACGGTGCCTTGGCGCCCTATCTACAGGGATAACAGCAGTGGGGATCTGTGCTTTCCCAGAGACGCAACATCTCATGGCGCTCGGCCACGGCAGAGCCTCTTGCCGAAAAGGCAAACGTCCGGTTCCTTCTCCCACAAGGAAGGGCCCAGCCCTGAAAGCTCTTGCTGCTGTTCACGGTGCCTTGGCACCCTATCTACAGGCACAACAGCACTGGGGATCTGTGCTTTCCGAGAGACGCAACATCTCATGGCGCTCGGCCGCGGCAAAGCCTCTTGCCGAAAAGGCAAACGTCCGTCCGGCTCCTTCTCCCACAAGGAAGGGCCCAGCCCTGAAAGCTCTTGCTGCTCTTCACGGTGCCTTGGCGCCCTATCTACAGGGATAACAGCAGTGGGGATCTGTGCTTTCCCAGAGACGCAACATCTCATGGCGCTCGGCCACGGCAGAGCCTCTTGCCGAAAAGGCAAACGTCCGGTTCCTTCTCCCACAAGGAAGGGCCCAGCCCTGAAAGCTCTTGCTGCTCTTCACGGTGCCTTGGCACCCTATCTACAGGCACAACAGCACTGGGGATCTGTGCTTTCCCAGAGACGCAACATCTCATGGCGCTCGGCCGCGGCAAAGCCTCTTGCCGAAAAGGCAAACGTCCGTCCGGCTCCTTCTCCCACAAGGAAGGGCCCAGCCCTGAAAGCTCTTGCTGCTCTTCACGGTGCCTTGGCGCCCTATCTACAGGGATAACAGCAGTGGGGATCTGTGCTTTCCCAGAGACGCAACATCTCATGGCGCTCGGCCGCGGCAGAGCCTCTTGCCGAAAAGGCAAACGTCCGGTTCCTTCTCCCACAAGGAAGGGCCCAGCCCTGAAAGCTCTTGCTGCTCTTCACGGTGCCTTGGTGCCCTATCTACAGGCACAACAGCACTGGGGATCTGTGCTTTCCCAGAGACGCAACATCTCATGGCGCTCGGCCGCGGCAGAGCCCCTTGCCGAAAAGGCAAACGTCCGGCTCCTTCTCCCACAAGGAAGGGCCCAGCCCTGAAAGCTCTTGCTGCTCTTCACCTACCCTTGGCGCCCTATCTACAGGCACCTCAGCAGTGGGGATCTGTGCTTTCCCAGAGACGCAAGATCTCATGGCGCTCGGCCGTGGCAGAGCCTCTTGCCCAAAAGGCAAACGTCCGGCTCCTTCTCCCACAAGGAAGGGCCCAGCCCTGAAAGCTGTTGCTGCTCTTCACGGTTCCTTGGCGCCCTATCTACAGGCACAACAGCACTGGGGATCTGTGCTTTCCCAGAGACGCAAGATCTCATGGCGCTCGGCCGCGGCAGAGCCTCTTGCCCAAAAGGCAAACGTCCGGCTCCTTCTCCCACAAGGAAGGGCCCAGCCCTGAAAGCTCTTGCTGCTCTTCACTGTGCCTTGGCGCCCTACCTACAGGCACAACAGCACTGGGGATCTGTGCTTTCCCAGAGATGCAAGATCTCATGGCGCTAGGCCGCGGCAGAGCCTCTTGCCGAAAAGGCAAACGTCCGGCTCCTTCTCCCACAAGGAAGGGCCCAGCCCTGAAAGCTCTTGCTGCTCTTCACTGTGCCTTGGCGCCCTACCTACAGGCACAACAGCAGTGGGGATCTGTGCTTTCCCAGAGACGCAAGAGCTCATGGTGCTCGGCAGCGGCAGAGCCTCTTGCCGAAAAGGCAAACGTCCGGCTCCTTCTCCCACAAGGAAGGGCCCAGCCCTGAAAGCTCTTGCTGCTCTTCACGGTGCCTTGGCGCCCTATCTACAGGCACAACAGCACTGATGATCTGTGCTTTCCCAGAGACGCAAGATCTCATGGCGCTCGGCCGCTGCAAAGCCTCTTGCCGAAAAGGCAAACGTCCGGCTCCTTCTCCCACAAGGAAGGGCCCAGCCCTGAAAGCTCTTGCTGCTCTTCACGGTGCCTTGGCGCCCTATCTACAGGCACAACAGCACTGGGGATCTGTGCTTTCCCAGAGACGCAACATCTCATGGCGCTCGGCCGCGGCAGAGCCTCTTGCCGAAAAGGCAAACGTCCGGTTCCTTCTCCCACAAGGAAGGGCCCAGCCCTGAAAGCTGTTGGTGGTCTTCACGGTGCCTTGGCGCCCTATCTACAGGCACAACAGCACTGGGGATCTGTGCTTTCCCAGAGATGCAACATCTCATGGCGCTAGGCCGCGGCAAAGCCTCTTGCCGAAAAGGCAAACGTCCGGCTCCTTCTCCCACAAGGAAGGGCCCAGCCCTGAAAGCTCTTGCTGCTCTTCACGGTGCCTTGGCGCCCTACCTACAGGCACAACAGCACTGGGGATCTGTGCTTTCCCAGAGACGCAAGAGCTCATGGCGCTCGGCAGCGGCAGAGCCTCTTGCCGAAAAGGCAAACGTCCGGCTCCTTCTCCCACAAGGAAGGGCCCAGCCCTGAAAGCTCTTGCTGCTGTTCACGGTGCCTTGGCACCCTACCTACAGGCACAACAGCAGTGGGGATCTGTGCTTTCCCAGAGACGCAAGATCTCATGGCGCTTGGCCGCGGCAGAGCCTCTTGCCGAAAAGGCAAACGTCCGGCTCCTTCTCCCACAAGGAAGGGCCCAGCCCTGAAAGCTCTTGCTGCTCTTCACGGTGCCTTGGCACCCTATCTACAGGCACAACAGCACTGGGGATCTGTGCTTTCCCAGAGACGCAACGTCTCATGGCGCTCGGCCGCGGCAGAGCCTCTTGCCGAAAAGGCAAACGTCCGGCTCCTTCTCCCACAAGGAAGGGCCCAGCCCTGAAAGCTCTTGCTGCTCTTCACCTACCCTTGGCGCCCTATCTACAGGCACCGCAGCAGTGGGGATCTGTGCTTTCCCAGAGACGCAAGATCTCATGGCGCTCGGCCGCGGCAGAGCCTCTCGCCGAAAAGGCAAACGTCCGGCTCCTTCTCCCACAAGGAAGGGCCCAGCCCTGAAAGCTCTTGCTGCTCTTCACGGTGCCTTGGCGCCCTACCTACAGGCACAACAGCACTGGGGATCTGTGCTTTCCCAGAGACGCAACACCTCATGGCGCTAGGCCGCGGCAAAGCCTCTTGCCGAAAAGGCAAACATCCGGCTCCTTCTCCCAAAAGGAAGGGCCCAGCCCTGAAAGCTCTTGCTGCTCTTCACGGTGCCTTGGCGCCCTATCTACAGGCACAACAGCACTGGGCAACTGTGCTTTCCCAGAGACGCAACATCTCATGGCGCTCGGCCGCGGCAAAGCCTCTTGCCGAAAAGGCAAACGTCCGGCTCCTTCTCCCACAAGGAAGGGCCCAGCCCTGAAAGCTCTTGCTGCTCTTCACGGTGCCTTGGCGCCCTATCTACAGGCACAACAGCACTGGGGATCTGTGCTTTCCCAGAGATGCAAGAGCTCATGGCGCTTGGCCGCGGCAGAGCCTCTTGCCGAAAAGGCAAACGTCCGGCTCCTTCTCCCACAAGGAAGGGCCCAGCTCTGAAAGCTCTTGCTGCTCTTCACGGTGCCTTGGTGCCCTATCTACAGGCACAACAGCAGTGGGGATCTGTGCTTTCCCAGAGACGCAACATCTCATGGCGCTAGAACGCGGCAGAGCCTCTTGCCGAAAAGGCAAACGTCCGGCTCCTTCTCCCACAAGGAAGGGCCCAGCCCTGAAAGCTCTTGCTGCTCTTCACCTACCCTTGGCGCCCTACCTACAGGCACAACAGCAGTGGGGATCTGTGCTTTCCCAGAGACGCAATGTCTCATGGCGCTCAGCCGCGGCAAAGCCTCTTGCCGAAAAGGCAAACATCCGGCTCCTTCTCCCAAAAGGAAGGGCCCAGCCCTGAAAGCTCTTGCTGCTCTTCACGGTGCCTTGGCGCCCTATCTACAGGCACAACAGCACTGGGCATCTGTGCTTTCCCAGAGACGCAACATCTCATGGCGCTCGGCTGCGGCAAAGCCTCTTGCCAAAAAGGCAAACGTCTGGCTCCTTCTCCCACAAGGAAGGGCCCAGCCCTGAAAGCTCTTGCTGCTCTTCACGGTGCCTTGGCGCCCTATCTACAGGCACAACAGCACTGGGGATCTGTGCTTTCCCAGAGACGCAACATCTCATGGCGCTCGGCCGCGGCAGAGCCTCTTGCCGAAAAGGCAAAGGTCCGGCTCCTTCTCCCACCAGGAAGGGCCCAGCCCTTAAAGATCTTGATGCTCTTCACGGTGCCTTGACGCCCTATCTACAGGCACAACAGCAGTGGGGATCTGTGCTTTCCCAGAGACGCAACATCTCATGGCACTCGGCCGCGGCAGAGCCTCTTGCCGAAAAGGCAAACGTCCGGTTCCGTCTCCCACAAGGAAGGGCCCAGCCCTGAAAGCTCTTGCTGCTCTTCACGGTGCCTTGGCGCCCTACCTACAGGCACAACAGCAGTGGGGATCTGTGCTTTCCCAGAGACGCAACATCTCATGGCGCTCGGCCGCGGCAGAGCCTCTTGCCGAAAAGGCAAACGTCCGGTTCCTTCTCCCACAAGGAAGGGCCCAGCCCTGAAAGCTCTTGCTGCTCTTCAGTGTGCCTTGGCACCCTACCTACAGGCACAACAGCACTGGGGATCTGTGCTTTCCCAGAGACACAACATCTCATGGCGCTTGGCCGCGGCAAGCCTATTGCCGAAAAGGCAAACGTCTGGCTCCTTCTCCCAGAAGGAAGGGCCCAGCCCTGAAAGCTCTTGCTGCTCTTCACGGTGCCTTGGCACCCTATCTACAGGCACAACAGCACTGGGGATCTGTGCTTTCCCAGAGACGCAACGTCTCATGGCGCTCGGCCGCGGCAGAGCCTCTTGCCGAAAAGGCAAACGTCCGGCTCCTTCTCCCACAAGGAAGGGCCCAGCCCTGAAAGCTCTTGCTGCTCTTCACGGTGCCTTGGCACCCTACCTACAGGCACAACAGCAGTGGGGATCTGTGCTTTCCCAGAGACGCAAGATCTCATGGCGCTCGGCAGCAGCAGAGCCTCTTGCCGAAAAGGCAAACGTCCGGCTCCTTCTCCCACAAGGAAGGGCCCAGCCCTAAAAGCTCTTGCTGCTCTTCACTGTGCTTTGGCGCCCTACCTACAGGCACAACAGCACTGGGGATCTGTGCTTTCCCAGAGACGCAACACCTCATGGCGCTAGGCCGCGGCAAAGCCTCTTGCCGAAAAGGCAAACGTCCGGCTCCTTCTCCCACAAGGAAGGGCCCAGCCCTGAAAGCTCTTGCTGCTCTTCACTGTGCCTTGGCGCCCTACCTACAGGCCCAACAGCACTGGGGATCTGTTCTTTCCCATAGACGCAAGAGCTCATGGCGCTCGGCAGCGGCAGAGCCTCTTGCCGAAAAGGCAAACGTCCGGCTCCTCTCCCACAAGGAAGGGCCCAGCCCTGAAAGCTCTTGCTGCTGTTCACGGTGCCTTGGCACCCTACCTACAGGCACAACAGCAGTGGGGATCTGTGCTTTCCCAGAGACGCAAGATCTCATGGCGCTCGGCAGCGGCAGAGCCTCTTGCCGAAAAGGCAAACGTCCGGCTCCTTCTCCCACAAGGAAGGGCCCAGCCCTGAAAGCTCTTGCTGCTCTTCACCTACCCTTGGCGCCCTACCTACAGGCACAACAGCAGTGGGGATCTGTGCTTTCCCAGAGACGCAATGTCTCATGGCGCTCGGCCGCGGCAAAGCCTCTTGCCGAAAAGGCAAACATCCGGCTCCTTCTCCCAAAAGGAAGGGCCCAGCCCTGAAAGCTCTTGCTGCTCTTCACGGTGCCTTGGCACCCTATCTACAGGCACAACAGCACTGGGGTTCTGTGCTTTCCCAGAGACGCAACATCTCATGGCGCTCGGCCGCGGCAGAGCCTCTTGCCGAAAAGGCAAACGTCCGGCTCCTTCTCCCACAAGGAAGGGCCCAGCCCTGAAAGCTCTTGCTGCTCTTCACGGTGCCTTGGCACCCTACCTACAGGCACAACAGCAGTGGGGATCTGTGCTTTCCCAGAGACGCAAGATCTCATGGCGCTCGGCAGCAGCAGAGCCTCTTGCCGAAAAGGCAAACGTCCGGCTCCTTCTCCCACAAGGAAGGGCCCAGCCCTAAAAGCTCTTGCTGCTCTTCACTGTGCTTTGGCGCCCTACCTACAGGCACAACAGCACTGGGGATCTGTGCTTTCCCAGAGACGCAACACCTCATGGCGCTAGGCCGCGGCAAAGCCTCTTGCCGAAAAGGCAAACGTCCGGCTCCTTCTCCCACAAGGAAGGGCCCAGCCCTGAAAGCTCTTGCTGCTCTTCACTGTGCCTTGGCGCCCTACCTACAGGCCCAACAGCACTGGGGATCTGTTCTTTCCCATAGACGCAAGAGCTCATGGCGCTCGAGCCGCGGCAGAGCCTCTTGCCGAAAAGGCAAACGTCCGGCTCCTCTCCCACAAGGAAGGGCCCAGCCCTGAAAGCTCTTGCTGCTGTTCACGGTGCCTTGGCACCCTACCTACAGGCACAACAGCAGTGGGGATCTGTGCTTTCCCAGAGACGCAAGATCTCATGGCGCTCGGCAGCGGCAGAGCCTCTTGCCGAAAAGGCAAACGTCCGGCTCCTTCTCCCACAAGGAAGGGCCCAGCCCTGAAAGCTCTTGCTGCTCTTCACCTACCCTTGGCGCCCTACCTACAGGCACAACAGCAGTGGGGATCTGTGCTTTCCCAGAGACGCAATGTCTCATGGCGCTCGGCCGCGGCAAAGCCTCTTGCCGAAAAGGCAAACATCCGGCTCCTTCTCCCAAAAGGAAGGGCCCAGCCCTGAAAGCTCTTGCTGCTCTGCACGGTGCCTTGGCGCCCTATCTACAGGCACAACAGCACTGGGCATCTGTGCTTTCCCAGAGACGCAACATCTCATGGCGCTCGGCCGCGGCAAAGCCTCTTGCCGAAAAGGCAAACGTCCGGCTCCTTCTCCCACAAGGAAGGGCCCAGCCCTGAAAGCTCTTGCTGCTCTTCACGGTGCCTTGGCGCCCTATCTAAAGGGATAACAGCAGTGGGGATCTGTGCTTTCCCAGAGACGCAACATCTCATGGCGCTCGGCCGCGGCAGAGCCTCTTGCCGAAAAGGCAAACGTCCGGCTCCTTCTCCCACCAGGAAGGGCCCAGCCCTTAAAGCTCTTGCTGATCTTCACGGTGCCTTGACGCCCTATCTACAGGCACAACAGCAGTGGGGATCTGTGCTTTCCCAGAGACGCAAGATCTCATGGCGCTCGGCCGCGGCAGAGCCTCTTGCCGAAAAGGCAAACGTCCGGTTCCGTCTCCCACAAGGAAGGGCCCAGCCCTGAAAGCTCTTGCTGCTCTTCACGGTGCCTTGGCGCCCTACCTACAGGCACAACAGCAGTGGGGATCTGTGCTTTCCCAGAGACGCAAGATCTCATGGCGCTCGGCCGCGGCAGAGCCTCTTGCCGAAAAGGCAAACGTCCGGCTCCTTCTCCCACAAGGAAGGGCCCAGCCCTGAAAGCTCTTGCTGCTCCTCACGGTGCCTTGGCGCCCTATCTACAGGCACAACAGCACTGGGGATCTGTGCTTTCCCAGAGACGCAAGATCTCATGGCGCTCGGCCGCGGCAGAGCCTCTTGCCGAAAAGGCAAACGTCCGGTCCCTTCTCCCACAAGGAAGGGCCCAGCCCTGAAAGATCTTGCTGCTCTTCACTGTGCCTTGGCACCCTACCTACAGGCACAACAGCAGTGGGGATCTGTGCTTTCCCAGAGACGCAACATCTCATGGCGCTCGGCCGCGGCAAGCCTCTTGCCGAAAAGGCAAACGTCCGGCTCATCTCCCACAAGGAAGGGCCCAGCCCTAAAAGCTCTTGCTGCTCTTCACTGTGCTTTGGCGCCCTACCTACAGGCACAACAGCACTGGGGATCTGTGCTTTCCCAGAGACGCAACATCTCATGGCGCTCGGCAGCGGCAGAGCCTCTTGCCGAAAAGGCAAACGTCCGGCTCCTTCTCCCACAAGGAAGGGCCCAGCCCTGAAAGCTCTTGCTGCTCTTCACGGTGCCTTGGCGCCCTACCTACAGGCACAACAGCACTGGGGATCTGTGCTTTCCCAGAGACGCAACACCTCATGGTGCTCGGCCGCGGCAAAGCCTCTTGCCGAAAAGGCAAACATCCGGCTCCTTCTCCCAAAAGGAAGGGCCCTGCCCTGAAAGCTCTTGCTGCTCTTCACGGTGCCTTGGCGCCCTATCTACAGGCACAACAGCAGTGGGCAACTGTGCTTTCCCAGAGACGCAACATCTCATGGCGCTCGGCCGCGGCAAAGCCTCTTGCCGAAAAGGCAAACGTCCGGCTCCTTCTCCCACAAGGAAGGGCCCAGCCCTGAAAGCTCTTGCTGCTCTTCACAGTGCCTTGGTGCCCTATCTACAGGCACAACAGCACTGGGGATCTGTGCTTTCCCAGAGATGCAAGAGCTCATGGCGCTTGGCCGCGGCAGAGCCTCTTGCCGAAAAGGCAAACGTCCGGCTCCTTCTCCCACAAGGAAGGGCCCAGCCCTGAAAGCTCTTGCTGCTGTTCACGGTGCCCTTGGCACCCTACCTACAGGCACAACAGCAGTGGGGATCTGTGCTTTCCCAGAGACGCAACATCTCATGGCGCTCGGCAGCGGCAGAGCCTCTTGCTGAAAAGGCAAACGTCCGGCTCCTTCTCCCACAAGGAGGGCCCAGCCCTGAAAGCTCTTGCTGCTCTTCACCTACCATTGGCGCCCTACCTACAGGCACAACAGCAGTGGGGATCTGTGCTTTCCCAGAGACGCAATGTCTCACGGCGCTCGGCCGCGGCAAAGCCTCTTGCCGAAAAGGCAAACATCCGGCTCCTTCTCCCACAAGGAAGGGCCCAGCCCTGAAAGCTCTTGCTGCTCTTCACAGTGCCTTGGCGCCCTATCTACAGGCACAACAGCACTGGGCATCTGTGCTTTCCCAGAGACGCAACATCTCATGGCGCTCGGCCGCGGCAAAGCCTCTTGCCGAAAAGGCAAACGTCCGGCTCCTTCTCCCACAAGGAAGGGCCCAGCCCTGAAAGCTCTTGCTGCTCTTCACGGTGCCTTGGCGCCCTATCTACAGGGATAACAGCAGTGGGGATCTGTGCTTTCCCAGAGACGCAAGATCTCATGGCGCTCGGCCGCGGCAGAGCCTCTTGCCAAAAAGGCAAACGTCCGGCTCCTTCTCCCACAAGGAAGGGCCCAGCCCTGAAAGCTCTTGCTGCTCTTTACGGTGCCTTGGCGCCCTATCTACAGGCACAACAGCACTGGGGATCTGTGCTTTCCCAGAGACGCAAGATCTCATGGCGCTCGGCCGCGGCAGAGCCTCTTGCCGAAAAGGCAAACGTCCGGTTCCTTCTCCCACAAGGAAGGGCCCAGCCCTGAAAGCTCTTGCTGCTCTTCACGGTGCCTTGGCACCCTACCTACAGGCACAACAGCAGTGGGGATCTGTGCTTTCCCAGAGACGCAACATCTCATGGCGCTCAGCCGCGGCAAGCCTCTTGCCGAAAAGGCAAACGTCCGGCTCCTTCTCCCACAAGGAAGGGCCCAGCCCTGAAAGCTCTTGCTGCTCTTCACTGTGCCTTGGCGCCCTACCTACAGGCACAACAGACCTGGGGATCTGTGCTTTCCCAGAGACGCAACATCTCATGGCGCTCGGCAGCGGCAGAGCCTCTTGCCGAAAAGGCAAACGTCCGGCTCCTCTCCCACAAGGAAGGGCCCAGCCCTGAAAGCTCTTGCTGCTGTTCACGGTGCCTTGGCACCCTACCTACAGGCACAACAGCAGTGGGGATCTGTGCTTTCCCAGAGACGCAAGATCTCATGGCGCTCGGCAGCGGCAGAGCCTCTTGCCGAAAAGGCAAACGTCCGGCTCATCTCCCACAAGGAAGGGTCCAGCCCTAAAAGCTCTTGCTGCTCTTCACTGTGCTTTGGCGCCCTACCTACAGGCACAACAGCACTGGGGATCTGTGCTTTCCCAGAGACCCAACATCTCATGGCGCTCGGCAGCGGCAGAGCCTCTTGCCGAAAAGGCAAACGTCCGGCTCCTTCTCCCACAAGGAAGGGCCCAGCCCTGAAAGCTCTTGCTGCTCTTCACGGTGCCTTGGCGCCCTACCTACAGGCACAACAGCACTGGGGATCTGTGCTTTCCCAGAGACGCAACACCTCATGGCGCTAGGCCGCGGCAAAGCCTCTTGCCGAAAAGGCAAACATCCGGCTCCTTCTCCCAAAAGGAAGGGCCCAGCCCTTAAAGCTCTTGCTGCTCTTCACGGTGCCTTGGCGCCCTATCTACAGGCACAACAGCAGTGGGCAACTGTGCTTTCCCAGAGACGCAACATCTCATGGCGCTCGGCCCGCGGCAAAGCCTCTTGCCGAAAAGGCAAACGTCCGGCTCCTTCTCCCACAAGGAAGGGCCCAGCCCTGAAAGCTCTTGCTGCTCTTCACGGTGCCTTGGTGCCCTATCTACAGGCACAACAGCAGTGGGGATCTGTGCTTTCCCAGAGATGCAAGAGCTCATGGCGCTTGGCCGCGGCAGAGCCTCTTGCCGAAAAGGCAAACGTCCGGCTCCTTCTCCCACAAGGAAGGGCCCAGCCCTGAAAGCTCTTGCTGCTCTTCACGGTGCCTTGGCGCCCTATCTACAGGCACAACAGCACTGGGGATCTGTGCTTTCCCAGAGACGCAACGTCTCATGGCGCTCGGCCGCGGCAGAGCCTCTTGCCGAAAAGGCAAACGTCCGGCTCCTTCTCCCACAAGGAAGGGCCCAGCCCTGAAAGCTCTTGCTGATGTTCACGGTGCTTGGTGCCCTATCTACAGGCACAACAGCACTGGGGATCTGTGCTTTCCCAGACACGCATCGTCTCATAGCGCTCGGCCGCGGCAGAGCCTCTTGCCGAAAAGGCAAACGTCCGGCTCCTTCTCCCACAAGGAAGGGCCCAGCCCTGAAAGCTCTTGCTGCTCTTCACGGTGCCTTGGCGCCCTACCTACAGGCACAACAGCACTGGGGATCTGTGCTTTCCCAGAGACGCAACGTCTCATGGCGCTAGGCCGCGGCAAAGCCTCTTGCCGAAAAGGCAAACATCCGGCTCCTTCTCCCAAAAGGAAGGGCCCAGCCCTGAAAGCTCTTGCTGCTCTTCACGGTGCCTTGGCGCCCTATCTACAGGCACAACAGCAGTGGGGATCTGTGCTTTCCCAGAGACGCAACATCTGATGGCGCTCGGCCGCGGCAAAGCCTCTTGCCGAAAAGGCAAACGTCCGGCTCCTTCTCCCACAAGGAAGGGCCCAGCCCTGAAAGCTCTTGCTGATGTTCACGGTGCTTGGTGCCCTATCTACAGGCACAACAGCACTGGGGATCTGTGCTTTCCCAGAGACGCATCGTCTCATAGCGCTCGGCCGCGGCAGAGCCTCTTGCAGAAAAGGCAAACGTCGGCTCCTTCTCCCACAAGGAAGGGCCCAGCCCTGAAAGCTCTTGCTGCTGTTCACGGTGCCTTGGCACCCTATCTACAGGCACAACAGCACTGGGGATCTGTGCGTTCCCAGAGACGCAAGATCTCATGGCGCTCGGCAGCGGCAGAGCCTCTTGCCGAAAAGGCAAACGTCCGGCTCCTTCTCCCACAAGGAAGGGCCCAGCCCTGAAAGCTCTTGCTGCTCTTCACGACGGTGCCTTGGCGCCCTACCTACAGGCACAACAGCACTGGGGATCTGTGCTTTCCCAGAGACGCAACACCTCATGGCGCTCGGCCACGGCAAAGCCTCTTGCCGAAAAGGCAAACGTCCCGGCTCCTTCTCCCACAAGGAAGGGCCCAGCCCTGAAAGCTCTTGCTGCTCTTCACGGTGCCTTGGCGCTCTACCTACAGGCACAACAGCAGTGGGGATCTGTGCTTTCCCAGAGACGCAATGTCTCATGGCGCTCGGCCGCGGCAAAGCCTCTTGCCGAAAAAGGCAAACATCCGGCTCCTTCTCCCACAAAGAAGGGCCCAGCCCTGAAAGCTCTTGCTGCTCTTCACGGTGCCTTGGCGCCCTATCTACAGGCACAACAGCAGTGGGGATCTGTGCTTTCCCAGAGACGCAAGATCTCATGGCGCTCGGCCGCGGCAGAGCCTCTTGCCGAAAAGGCAAACGTCCGGTTCCGTCTCCCACAAGGAAGGGCCCAGCCCTGAAAGCTCTTGCCTGCTCTTCACGGTGCCTTGGCGCCCTACCTACAGGCACAACAGCAGTGGGGATCTGTGCTTTCCCAGAGACGCAAGATCTCATGGCGCTCGGCCGCGGCAGAGCCTCTTGCCGAAAAGGCAAACGTCCGGCTCCTTCTCCCACAAGGAAGGGCCCAGCCCTGAAAGCTCTTGCTGCTCCTCACGGTGCCTTGGCGCCCTATCTACAGGCACAACAGCACTGGGGATCTGTGCTTTCCCAGAGACGCAAGATCTCATGGCGCTCGGCCGCGGCAGAGCCTCTTGCCGAAAAGGCAAACGTCCGGTCCCTTCTCCCACAAGGAAGGGCCCAGCCCTGAAAGATCTTGCTGCTCTTCACTGTGCCTTGGCACCCTACCTACAGGCACAACAGCAGTGGGGATCTGTGCTTTCCCAGAGACGCAACATCTCATGGCGCTCGGCCGCGGCAAGCCTCTTGCCGAAAAGGCAAACGTCCGGCTCATCTCCCACAAGGAAGGGCCCAGCCCTAAAAGCTCTTGCTGCTCTTCACTGTGCTTTGGCGCCCCTACCTACAGGCACAACAGCACTGGGGATCTGTGCTTTCCCAGAGACGCAACATCTCATGGCGCTCGGCAGCGGCAGAGCCTCTTGCCGAAAAGGCAAACGTCCGGCTCCTTCTCCCACAAGGAAGGGCCCAGCCCTGAAAGCTCTTGCTGCTCTTCACGGTGCCTTGGCGCCCTACCTACAGGCACAACAGCACTGGGGATCTGTGCTTTCCCAGAGACGCAACACCTCATGGTGCTCGGCCGCGGCAAAGCCTCTTGCCGAAAAGGCAAACATCCGGCTCCTTCTCCCAAAAGGAAGGGCCCTGCCCTGAAAGCTCTTGCTGCTCTTCACGGTGCCTTGGCGCCCTATCTACAGGCACAACAGCAGTGGGCAACTGTGCTTTCCCAGAGACGCAACATCTCATGGCGCTCGGCCCGCGGCAAAGCCTCTTGCCGAAAAGGCAAACGTCCGGCTCCTTCTCCCACAAGGAAGGGCCCAGCCCTGAAAGCTCTTGCTGCTCTTCACAGTGCCTTGGTGCCCTATCTACAGGCACAACAGCACTGGGGATCTGTGCTTTCCCAGAGATGCAAGAGCTCATGGCGCTTGGCCGCGGCAGAGCCTCTTGCCGAAAAGGCAAACGTCCGGCTCCTTCTCCCACAAGGAAGGGCCCAGCCCTGAAAGCTCTTGCTGCTGTTCACGGTGCCTTGGCACCCTACCTACAGGCACAACAGCAGTGGGGATCTGTGCTTTCCCAGAGACGCAACATCTCATGGCGCTCGGCAGCGGCAGAGCCTCTTGCTGAAAAGGCAAACGTCCGGCTCCTTCTCCCACAAGGAAGGGCCCCAGCCCTGAAAGCTCTTGCTGCTCTTCACCTACCATTGGCGCCCTACCTACAGGCACAACAGCAGTGGGGATCTGTGCTTTCCCAGAGACGCAATGTCTCACGGCGCTCGGCCGCGGCAAAGCCTCTTGCCGAAAAGGCAAAACATCCGGCTCCTTCTCCCACAAGGAAGGGCCCAGCCCTGAAAGCTCTTGCTGCTCTTCACAGTGCCTTGGCGCCCTATCTACAGGCACAACAGCACTGGGCATCTGTGCTTTCCCAGAGACGCAACATCTCATGGCGCTCGGCCGCGGCAAAGCCTCTTGCCGAAAAGGCAAACGTCCGGCTCCTTCTCCCACAAGGAAGGGCCCAGCCCTGAAAGCTCTTGCTGCTCTTCACGGTGCCTTGGCGCCCTATCTACAGGGATAACAGCAGTGGGGATCTGTGCTTTCCCAGAGACGCAAGATCTCATGGCGCTCGGCCCGCGGCAGAGCCTCTTGCCAAAAAGGCAAACGTCCGGCTCCTTCTCCCACAAGGAAGGGCCCAGCCCTGAAAGCTCTTGCTGCTCTTTACGGTGCCTTGGCGCCCTATCTACAGGCACAACAGCACTGGGGATCTGTGCTTTCCCAGAGACGCAAGATCTCATGGCGCTCGGCCGCGGCAGAGCCTCTTGCCGAAAAGGCAAACGTCCGGTTCCTTCTCCCACAAGGAAGGGCCCAGCCCTGAAAGCTCTTGCTGCTCTTCACGGTGCCTTGGCACCCTACCTACAGGCACAACAGCAGTGGGGGATCTGTGCTTTCCCAGAGACGCAACATCTCATGGCGCTCAGCCGCGGCAAGCCTCTTGCCGAAAAGGCAAACGTCCGGCTCCTTCTCCCACAAGGAAGGGCCCAGCCCTGAAAGCTCTTGCTGCTCTTCACTGTGCCTTGGCGCCCTACCTACAGGCACAACAGCACTGGGGATCTGTGCTTTCCCAGAGACGCAACATCTCATGGCGCTCGGCAGCGGCAGAGCCTCTTGCCGAAAAGGCAAACGTCCGGCTCCTCTCCCACAAGGAAGGGCCCAGCCCTGAAAGCTCTTGCTGCTGTTCACGGTGCCTTGGCACCCTACCTACAGGCACAACAGCAGTGGGGATCTGTGCTTTCCCCAGAGACGCAAGATCTCATGGCGCTCGGCAGCGGCAGAGCCTCTTGCCGAAAAGGCAAACGTCCGGCTCATCTCCCACAAGGAAGGGTCCAGCCCTAAAAGCTCTTGCTGCTCTTCACTGTGCTTTGGCGCCCTACCTACAGGCACAACAGCACTGGGGATCTGTGCTTTCCCAGAGACGCAACATCTCATGGCGCTCGGCAGCGGCAGAGCCTCTTGCCGAAAAGGCAAACGTCCGGCTCCTTCTCCCACAAGGAAGGGCCCAGCCCTGAAAGCTCTTGCTGCTCTTCACGGTGCCTTGGCGCCCTACCTACAGGCACAACAGCACTGGGGATCTGTGCTTTCCCAGAGACGCAACACCTCATGGCGCTAGGCCGCGGCAAAGCCTCTTGCCGAAAAGGCAAACATCCGGCTCCTTCTCCCAAAAAGGAAGGGCCCAGCCTTAAAGCTCTTGCTGCTCTTCACGGTGCCTTGGCGCCCTATCTACAGGCACAACAGCAGTGGGCAACTGTGCTTTCCCAGAGACGCAACATCTCATGGCGCTCGGCCCGCGGCAAAGCCTCTTGCCGAAAAGGCAAACGTCCGGCTCCTTCTCCCACAAGGAAGGGCCCAGCCCTGAAAGCTCTTGCTGCTCTTCACGGTGCCTTGGTGCCCTATCTACAGGCACAACAGCAGTGGGGATCTGTGCTTTCCCAGAGATGCAAGAGCTCATGGCGCTTGGCCGCGGCAGAACCTCTTGCCGAAAAGGCAAACGTCCGGCTCCTTCTCCCACAAGGAAGGGGCCCAGCCCTGAAAGCTCTTGCTGCTCTTCACGGTGCCTTGGCGCCCTATCTACAGGCACAACAGCACTGGGGATCTGTGCTTTCCCAGAGACGCAACGTCTCATGGCGCTCGGCCGCGCAGAGCCTCTTGCCGAAAAGGCAAACGTCCGGCTCCTTCTCCCACAAGGAAGGGCCCAGCCCTGAAAGCTCTTGCTGATGTTCACGGTGCTTGGTGCCCTATCTACAGGCACAACAGCACTGGGGATCTGTGCTTTCCCAGACACGCATCGTCTCATAGCGCTCGGCCGCGGCAGAGCCTCTTGCCGAAAAGGCAAACGTCCGGCTCCTTCTCCACAAGGAAGGGCCCAGCCCTGAAAGCTGTTGCTGCTCTTCACGGTGCCTTGGCGCCCTACCTACAGGCACAACAGCACTGGGGATCTGTGCTTTCCCAGAGACGCAACGTCTCATGGCGCTAGGCCGCGGCAAAGCCTCTTGCCGAAAAGGCAAACATACCGGCTCCCTTCTCCCAAAAGGAAGGGCCCAGCCCTGAAAGCTCTTGCTGCTCTTCACGGTGCCTTGGCGCCCTATCTACAGGCACAACAGCAGTGGGGATCTGTGCTTTCCCAGAGACGCAACATCTGATGGCGCTCGGCCGCGGCAAAGCCTCTTGCCGAAAAGGCAAACGTCCGGCTCCTTCTCCCACAAGGAAGGGCCCAGCCCTGAAAGCTCTTGCTGATGTTCACGGTGCTTGGTGCCCTATCTACAGGCACAACAGCACTGGGGATCTGTGCTTTCCCAGAGACGCATCGTCTCATAGCGCTCGGCCGCGGCAGAGCCTCTTGCAGAAAAGGCAAACGTCGGCTCCTTCTCCCACAAGGAAGGGCCCAGCCTGAAAGCTCTTGCTGCTGTTCACGGTGCCTTGGCACCCTATCTACAGGCACAACAGCAGTGGGGATCTGTGCTTTCCCCAGAGACGCAAGATCTCATGGCGCTTGGCAGCGGCAGAGCCTCTTGCCGAAAAGGCAAACGTCCGGCTCCTTCTCCCACAAGGAAGGGCCCAGCCCTGAAAGCTCTTGCTGCTCTTCACGGTGCCTTGGCGCCCTACCTACAGGCACAACAGCACTGGGGATCTGTGCTTTCCCAGAGACGCAACACCTCATGGCGCTCGGCCACGGCAAAGCCTCTTGCCGAAAAGGCAAACGTCGGCTCCTTCTCCCACAAGGAAGGGCCCAGCCCCTGAAAGCTCTTGCTGCTCTTCACGGTGCCTTGGCGCTCTACCTACAGGCACAACAGCAGTGGGGATCTGTGCTTTCCCAGAGACGCAATGTCTCATGGCGCTCGGCCGCGGCAAAGCCTCTTGCCGAAAAGGCAAACATCCGGCTCCTTCTCCCACAAAGAAGGGCCCAGCCCTGAAAGCTCTTGCTGCTCTTCACGGTGCCTTGGCGCCCTATCTACAGGCACAACAGCACTGGGCATCTGTGCTTTCCCAGAGACGCAAGATCTCATGGCGCTCGGCCGCGGCAAAGCCTCTTGCCGAAAAGGCAAACGTCCGGCTCCTTCTCCCACAAGGAAGGGCCCAGCCCTGAAAGCTCTTGCTGCTCTTCACGGTGCCTTGGTGCCCTATCTACAGGCACAACAGCACTGGGGATCTGTGCTTTCCCAGAGATGCAACATCTCATGGCGCTCGGCAGCGGCAGAGCCTCTTGCCGAAAAGGCAAACGTCCGGCTCCTTCTCCCACAAGGAAGGGCCCAGCCCTGAAAGCTCTTGCTGCTCTTCACGGTGCCTTGGCGCCCTACCTACAGGCACAACAGCAGTGGGGATCTGTGCTTTCCCAGAGATGCAACATCTCATGGCGCTCGGCCGCGGCAGACCCTCTTGCCGAAAAGGCCAATGTCCGGCTCTTTCTCCCACAAGGAAGGGCCCAGCCCTGAAAGCTCTTGCTGCTCTTCACCTACCCTTGGCGCCCTATCTACAGGCACAACAGCACTGGGGATCTGTGCTTTCCCAGAGACGCAACATCTCATGGCGCTCGGACGCGGCAGAGCCTCTTGCCGAAAAGGCAAACGTCCCGGCTCCTACTCCCACAAGGAAGGGCCCAGCCCTGAAAGTTCTTGCTGCTCTTCACGGTGCCTTGGCGCCTACCTACAGGCACAACAGCACTGGGAATCTGTGCTTTCCCAGAGACGCAACACCTCATGGTGCTCGGCCGCGGCAAAGCCTCTTGCCGAAAAGGCAAACGTCCCGGCTCCTTCTCCCACAAGGAAGGGCCCAGTCCTGAAAGCTCTTGCTGCTCTTCACCTACCCTTGGCGCCCTACCTACAGGCACAACAGCAGTGGGGATCTGTGCTTTCCCAGAGACGCAAGGTCTCATGGCGCTCAGCAGCGGCAGAGCCTCTTGCCGAAAAGGCAAACGTCCGGCTCCTTCTCCCACAAGGAAGGGCCCAGCCCTGAAAGCTCTTGCTGCTCTTCACGGTGCCTTGGCGCCCTATCTACAGGCACAACAGCACTGGGGATCTGTGCTTTCCCAGAGATGCAAGAGCTCATGGCGCTCGGCAGCGGCAGAGCCTCTTGCCGAAAAGGCAAACGTCCGGCTCCTTCTCCCACAAGGAAGGGCCCAGCCCTAAAAGCTCTTACTGCTCTTCACGGTGCCTTGGCGCCCTATCTACAGGCACAACAGCACTGGGGATCTGTGCTTTCCCAGAGACGCAACGTCTCATGGCGCTCGGCCGCGGCAGAGCCTCTTGCCGAAAAGGCAAACGTCCGGCTCCTTCTCCCACAAGGAAGGGCCCAGCCCTGAAAGCTCTTGCTGCTCCTCACGGTGCCTTGGCGCCCTACCTACAGGCACAACAGCACTGGGGATCTGTGCTTTCCCAGAGACGCATCGTCTCATAGCGCTCGGCCGCGGCAGAGCCTCTTGCAGAAAAGGCAAACGTCCGGCTCCTTCTCCCACAAGGAAGGGCCCAGCCCTGAAAGCTCTTGCTGCTCTTCACGGTGCCTTGGCACCCTATCTACAGGCACAACAGCAGTGGGGATCTGTGCTTTCCCAGAGACGCAACATCTCATGGCGCTCGGCCGCGGCAGAGCCTCTTGCCGAAAAGGCAAACGTCCGGCTCCTTCTCCCACAAGGAAGGGCCCAGCCCTGAAAGCTCTTGCTGCTCTTCACCTACCCTTGGCGCCCTATCTACAGGCACAACAGCAGTGGGGATGTGTGCTTTCCCAGAGACCCAAGATCTCTTGGCGCTCGGCCGCAGCAAAGCCTCTTGCCGAAAAGGCAAACGTCCGGCTCCTTCTCCCACAAGGAAGGGCCCAGCCCTGAAAGCTCTTGCTGCTCTTCACGGTGCCTTGGCGCCCTATCTACAGGCACAACAGCACTGGGGATCTGTGCTTTCCCAGAGACGCAACATCTCATGGCGCTCGGCCGCGGCAGAGCCTCTTGCCGAAAAGGCAAACGTCCGGCTCCTTCTCCCACAAGGAAGGGCCCAGCCCTGAAAGCTCTTGCTGCTCTTTACGGTGCCTTGGCGCCCTATCTACAGGCACAACAGCACTGGGGATCTGTGCTTTCCCAGAGACGCAAGATCTCATGGCGCTCGGCCGCGGCAGAGCCTCTTGCCGAAAAGGAAAACGTCCGGCTCCTTCTCCCACAAGGAAGGGCCCAGCCCTGAAAGCTCTTGCTGCTCTTCACGGTGCCTTGGCGCCCTATCTACAGGCACAACAGCACTGGGGATCTGTGCTTTCCCAGAGACGCAAGATCTCATGGCGCTCGGCCGCGGCAGAGCCTCTTGCCGAAAAGGCAAACGTCCGGTTCCTTCTCCCACAAGGAAGGGCCCAGCCCTGAAAGCTCTTGCTGCTCTTCACTGTGCCTTGGCACCCTACCTACAGGCACAACAGCACTGGGGATCTGTGCTTTCCCAGAGACGCAACATCTCATGGCGCTCGGCCGCGGCAGAGCCTCTTGCCGAAAAGGCAAACGTCCGGCTCCTTCTCCCACAAGGAAGGGCCCAGCCCTGAAAGCTCTTGCTGCTCTTCACGGTGCCTTGGCGCCCTACCTACAGGCACAACAGCACTGGGGATCTGTGCTTTCCCAGAGACGCAACATCTCATGGCGCTCGGCAGCGGCAGAGCCTCTTGCCGAAAAGGCAAACGTCCGGCTCCTCTCCCACAAGGAAGGGCCCAGCCCTGAAAGCTCTTGCTGCTGTTCACGGTGCCTTGGCACCCTACCTACAGGCACAACAGCAGTGGGGATCTGTGCTTTCCCAGAGACGCAAGATCTCATGGCGCTCGGCCGTGGCAGAGCCTCTTGCCCAAAAGGCAAACGTCCAGCTCCTTCTCCCACAAGGAAGGGCCCAGCCCTGAAAGCTCTTGCTGCTCTTCACGGTGCCTTGGCGCCCTACCTACAGGCACAACAGCACTGGGGATCTGTGCTTTCCCAGAGACGCAAGATCTCATGGTGCTCGGCCGCGGCTGAGCCTCTTGCCGAAAAGGCAAACATCCGGCTCCTTCTCCCACAAAGAAGGGCCCAGCCCTGAAAGCTCTTGCTGCTCTTCACGGTGCCTTTGTGCCCTATCTACAGGCACAACAGCAGTGGGGATCTGTGCTTTCCCAGAGACGCAAGATCTCATGGCGCTCGGCCGCGGCAGAGCCTCTTGCCGAAAAGGCAAACGTCCGGCTCCTTCTCCCACAAGGAAGGGCCCAGCCCTGAAAGCTCTTGCTGCTCTTCACCTACCCTTGGCGCCCTATCTACAGGCACAACAGCAGTGGGGATGTGTGCTTTCCCAGAGACCCAAGATCTCTTGGCGCTCGGCCGCAGCAAAGCCTCTTGCCGAAAAGGCAAACGTCCGGCTCCTTCTCCCACAAGGAAGGGCCCAGCCCTGAAAGCTCTTGCTGCTCTTCACGGTGCCTTGGCGCCCTATCTACAGGCACAACAGCACTGGGGATCTGTGCTTTCCCAGAGACGCAACATCTCATGGCGCTCGGCCGCGGCAGAGCCTCTTGCCGAAAAGGCAAACGTCCGGCTCCTTCTCCCACAAGGAAGGGCCCAGCCCTGAAAGCTCTTGCTGCTCTTTACGGTGCCTTGGCGCCCTATCTACAGGCACAACAGCACTGGGGATCTGTGCTTTCCCAGAGACGCAAGATCTCATGGCGCTCGGCCGCGGCAGAGCCTCTTGCCGAAAAGGCAAACGTCCGGCTCCTTCTCCCACAAGGAAGGGCCCAGCATGAAAGCTGTTGCTGCTTCACGGTTCCTTGGTGCCCTATCTACAGGCACAACAGCACTGGGGATCTGTGCTTTCCCAGAGACGCAAGATCTCATGGCGCTCGGCCGCGGCAGAGCCTCTTGCCGAAAAGGAAAACGTCCGGCTCCTTCTCCCACAAGGAAGGGCCCAGCCCTGAAAGCTCTTGCTGCTCTTTACGGTGCCTTGGCGCCCTATCTACAGGCACAACAGCACTGGGGATCTGTGCTTTCCCAGAGACGCAAGATCTCATGGCGCTCGGCCGCGGCAGAGCCTCTTGCCGAAAAGGCAAACGTCCGGTTCCTTCTCCCACAAGGAAGGGCCCAGCCCTGAAAGCTCTTGCTGCTCTTCACTGTGCCTTGGCACCCTACCTACAGGCACAACAGCAGTGGGGATCTGTGCTTTCCCAGAGACGCAACATCTCATGGCGCTCGGCCGCGGCAGAGCCTCTTGCCGAAAAGGCAAACGTCCGGCTCCTTCTCCCACAAGGAAGGGCCCAGCCCTGAAAGCTCTTGCTGCTCTTCACGGTGCCTTGGCGCCCTACCTACAGGCACAACAGCACTGGGGATCTGTGCTTTCCCAGAGACGCAACATCTCATGGCGCTCGGCAGCGGCAGAGCCTCTTGCCGAAAAGGCAAACGTCCGGCTCCTCTCCCACAAGGAAGGGCCCAGCCCTGAAAGCTCTTGCTGCTGTTCACGGTGCCTTGGCACCCTACCTACAGGCACAACAGCAGTGGGGATCTGTGCTTTCCCAGAGACGCAAGATCTCATGGCGCTCGGCCGTGGCAGAGCCTCTTGCCCAAAAGGCAAACGTCCAGCTCCTTCTCCCACAAGGAAGGGCCCAGCCCTGAAAGCTCTTGCTGCTCTTCACGGTGCCTTGGCGCCCTACCTACAGGCACAACAGCACTGGGGATCTGTGCTTTCCCAGAGACGCAAGATCTCATGGTGCTCGGCCGCGGCTGAGCCTCTTGCCGAAAAGGCAAACATCCGGCTCCTTCTCCCACAAAGAAGGGCCCAGCCCTGAAAGCTCTTGCTGCTCTTCACGGTGCCTTTGTGCCCTATCTACAGGCACAACAGCAGTGGGGATCTGTGCTTTCCCAGAGACGCAAGATCTCATGGTGCTCGGCAGCGGCAGAGCCTTTGCCCAAAAGGAAAACGTCCGGCTCCTTCTCCCACAAGGAAGGGCCCTGCCCTGAAAGCTCTTGCTGCTCTTCATGGTGCATTGGCACCCTACCTACAGGCACAACAGCACTGGGGATCTGTGCTTTCCCAGAGACGCAAGATCTCATGGCGCTCGGCCGCGGCAAAGCCTCTTGCCGAAAAGGCAAACGTCCGGCTCCTTCTCCCACAAGGAAGGGCCCAGCCCTGAAAGCTCTTGCTGCTCTTCACGGTGCCTTTGCGCCCTACCTACAGGCACAACAGCACTGGGGATCTGTGCTTTCCCAGAGACGCAAGATCTCATGGCGCTCGGCCGCAGCAAAGCCTCTTGCCGAAAAGGCAAACGTCCGGCTCCTTCTCCCACAAGGAAGGGCCCAGCCCTGAAAGCTCTTGCTGCTCTTCACGGTGCCTTGGCGCCCTATCTACAGGCACAACAGCACTGGGGATCTGTGCTTTCCCAGAGACGCAACATCTCATGGCGCTCGGCCGCGGCAGAGCCTCTTGCCGAAAAGGCAAACGTCCGGCTCCTTCTCCCACAAGGAAGGGCCCAGCCCTGAAAGCTCTTGCTGCTCTTTACGGTGCCTTGGCGCCCTATCTACAGGCACAACAGCACTGGGGATCTGTGCTTTCGCAGAGACGCAAGATCTCATGGCGCTCGGCCGCGGCAGAGCCTCTTGCCGAAAAGGCAAACGTCCGGCTCCTTCTCCCACAAGGAAGGGCCCAGCATGAAAGCTGTTGCTGCTTCACGGTTCCTTGGTGCCCTATCTACAGGCACAACAGCACTGGGGATCTGTGCTTTCCCAGAGACGCAAGATCTCATGGCGCTCGGCCGCGGCAGAGCCTCTTGCCGAAAAGGAAAACGTCCGGCTCCTTCTCCCACAAGGAAGGGCCCAGCCCTGAAAGCTCTTGCTGCTCTTTACGGTGCCTTGGCGCCCTATCTACAGGCACAACAGCACTGGGGATCTGTGCTTTCCCAGAGACGCAAGATCTCATGGCGCTCGGCCGCGGCAGAGCCTCTTGCCGAAAAGGCAAACGTCCGGTTCCTTCTCCCACAAGGAAGGGCCCAGCCCTGAAAGCTCTTGCTGCTCTTCACTGTGCCTTGGCACCCTACCTACAGGCACAACAGCACTGGGGATCTGTGCTTTCCCAGAGACGCAACATCTCATGGCGCTCGGCCGCGGCAGAGCCTCTTGCCGAAAAGGCAAACGTCCGGCTCCTTCTCCCACAAGGAAGGGCCCAGCCCTGAAAGCTCTTGCTGCTCTTCACGGTGCCTTGGCGCCCTACCTACAGGCACAACAGCACTGGGGATCTGTGCTTTCCCAGAGACGCAACATCTCATGGCGCTCGGCAGCGGCAGAGCCTCTTGCCGAAAAGGCAAACGTCCGGCTCCTCTCCCACAAGGAAGGGCCCAGCCCTGAAAGCTCTTGCTGCTGTTCACGGTGCCTTGGCACCCTACCTACAGGCACAACAGCAGTGGGGATCTGTGCTTTCCCAGAGACGCAAGATCTCATGGCGCTCGGCCGTGGCAGAGCCTCTTGCCCAAAAGGCAAACGTCCAGCTCCTTCTCCCACAAGGAAGGGCCCAGCCCTGAAAGCTCTTGCTGCTCTTCACGGTGCCTTGGCGCCCTACCTACAGGCACAACAGCACTGGGGATCTGTGCTTTCCCAGAGACGCAAGATCTCATGGTGCTCGGCCGCGGCTGAGCCTCTTGCCGAAAAGGCAAACATCCGGCTCCTTCTCCCACAAAGAAGGGCCCAGCCCTGAAAGCTCTTGCTGCTCTTCACGGTGCCTTTGTGCCCTATCTACAGGCACAACAGCAGTGGGGATCTGTGCTTTCCCAGAGACGCAAGATCTCATGGCGCTCGGCCGCGGCAGAGCCTCTTGCCGAAAAGGCAAACGTCCGGCTCCTTCTCCCACAAGGAAGGGCCCAGCCCTGAAAGCTCTTGCTGCTCTTCACCTACCCTTGGCGCCCTATCTACAGGCACAACAGCAGTGGGGATGTGTGCTTTCCCAGAGACCCAAGATCTCTTGGCGCTCGGCCGCAGCAAAGCCTCTTGCCGAAAAGGCAAACGTCCGGCTCCTTCTCCCACAAGGAAGGGCCCAGCCCTGAAAGCTCTTGCTGCTCTTCACGGTGCCTTGGCGCCCTATCTACAGGCACAACAGCACTGGGGATCTGTGCTTTCCCAGAGACGCAACATCTCATGGCGCTCGGCCGCGGCAGAGCCTCTTGCCGAAAAGGCAAACGTCCGGCTCCTTCTCCCACAAGGAAGGGCCCAGCCCTGAAAGCTCTTGCTGCTCTTTACGGTGCCTTGGCGCCCTATCTACAGGCACAACAGCACTGGGGATCTGTGCTTTCCCAGAGACGCAAGATCTCATGGCGCTCGGCCGCGGCAGAGCCTCTTGCCGAAAAGGCAAACGTCCGGCTCCTTCTCCCACAAGGAAGGGCCCAGCATGAAAGCTGTTGCTGCTTCACGGTTCCTTGGTGCCCTTTCTACAGGCACAACAGCACTGGGGATCTGTGCTTTCCCAGAGACGCAAGATCTCATGGCGCTCGGCCGCGGCAGAGCCTCTTGCCGAAAAGGAAAACGTCCGGCTCCTTCTCCCACAAGGAAGGGCCCAGCCCTGAAAGCTCTTGCTGCTCTTTACGGTGCCTTGGCGCCCTATCTACAGGCACAACAGCACTGGGGATCTGTGCTTTCCCAGAGACGCAAGATCTCATGGCGCTCGGCCGCGGCAGAGCCTCTTGCCGAAAAGGCAAACGTCCGGTTCCTTCTCCCACAAGGAAGGGCCCAGCCCTGAAAGCTCTTGCTGCTCTTCACTGTGCCTTGGCACCCTACCTACAGGCACAACAGCAGTGGGGATCTGTGCTTTCCCAGAGACGCAACATCTCATGGCGCTCGGCCGCGGCAGAGCCTCTTGCCGAAAAGGCAAACGTCCGGCTCCTTCTCCCACAAGGAAGGGCCCAGCCCTGAAAGCTCTTGCTGCTCTTCACGGTGCCTTGGCGCCCTACCTACAGGCACAACAGCACTGGGGATCTGTGCTTTCCCAGAGACGCAACATCTCATGGCGCTCGGCAGCGGCAGAGCCTCTTGCCGAAAAGGCAAACGTCCGGCTCCTCTCCCACAAGGAAGGGCCCAGCCCTGAAAGCTCTTGCTGCTGTTCACGGTGCCTTGGCACCCTACCTACAGGCACAACAGCAGTGGGGATCTGTGCTTTCCCAGAGACGCAAGATCTCATGGCGCTCGGCCGTGGCAGAGCCTCTTGCCCAAAAGGCAAACGTCCAGCTCCTTCTCCCACAAGGAAGGGCCCAGCCCTGAAAGCTCTTGCTGCTCTTCACGGTGCCTTGGCGCCCTACCTACAGGCACAACAGCACTGGGGATCTGTGCTTTCCCAGAGACGCAAGATCTCATGGTGCTCGGCCGCGGCTGAGCCTCTTGCCGAAAAGGCAAACATCCGGCTCCTTCTCCCACAAAGAAGGGCCCAGCCCTGAAAGCTCTTGCTGCTCTTCACGGTGCCTTTGTGCCCTATCTACAGGCACAACAGCAGTGGGGATCTGTGCTTTCCCAGAGACGCAAGATCTCATGGTGCTCGGCAGCGGCAGAGCCTTTGCCCAAAAGGAAAACGTCCGGCTCCTTCTCCCACAAGGAAGGGCCCTGCCCTGAAAGCTCTTGCTGCTCTTCATGGTGCATTGGCACCCTACCTACAGGCACAACAGCACTGGGGATCTGTGCTTTCCCAGAGACGCAAGATCTCATGGCGCTCGGCCGCGGCAAAGCCTCTTGCCGAAAAGGCAAACGTCCGGCTCCTTCTCCCACAAGGAAGGGCCCAGCCCTGAAAGCTCTTGCTGCTCTTCACGGTGCCTTTGCGCCCTACCTACAGGCACAACAGCACTGGGGATCTGTGCTTTCCCAGAGACGCAAGATCTCATGGCGCTCGGCCACGGCAGAGCCTCTTGCCGAAAAGGCAAACGTCCGGCTCCTTCTCCCACAAGGAAGGGCCCTGCCCTGAAAGCTCTTGCTGCTCTTCATGGTGCCTTGGCACCCTACCTACAGGCACAACAGCACTGGGGATCTGTGCTTTCCCAGAGACGCAAGATCTCATGGCGCTCGGCCGCGGCAAAGCCTCTTGCCGAAAAGGCAAACGTCCGGCTCCTTCTCCCACAAGGAAGGGCCCTGCCCTGAAAGCTCTTGCTGCTCTTTATGGTGCCTTGGTGCCCTATCTACAGGCACAACAGCACTGGGGATCTGTGCTTTCCCAGAGACGCAACGTCTCATGGCGCTCGGCCGTGGCAGAGCCTCTTGCCGAAAAGGCAAACGTCCGGCTCCTTCTCCCACAAGGAAGGGCCCAGCCCTGAAAGCTCTTGCTGCTCTTCACGGTGCCTTGGTGCCCTATCTACAGGCACAACAGCACTGGGGATCTGTGCTTTCCCAGAGACGCAACGTCTCATGGCGCTCGGCCGCGGCAGAGCCTCTTGCCGAAAAGGCAAACGTCCGGCTCCTTCTCCCACAAGGAAGGGCCCAGCCCTGAAAGCTGTTGCTGCTCTTCACGGTGCCTTGGCGCCCTATCTACAGGCACAACAGCAGTGGGGATCTGTGCTTTCCCAGAGACGCAAGATCTCATGGCGCTAGGCCGCGGCAAAGCCTCTTGCCGAAAAGGCAAACGTCCGGCTCCTTCTCCCACAAGGAAGGGCCCAGCCCTGAAAGCTCTTGCTGCTCTTCACGGTACCTTGGCGCCCTATCTACAGGCACAACAGCACTGGGGATCTGTGCTTTCCCAGAGACGCAACGTCTCATGGCGCTCGGCCGCGGCAGAGCCTCTTGCCGAAAAGGCAAACGTCCGGCTCCTTCTCCCACAAGGAAGGGCCCAGCCCTGAAAGCTCTTGCTGCTCTTCACGGTGCCTTGGCGCCCTACCTACAGGCACAACAGCAGTGGGGATCTGTGCTTTCCCAGAGACGCAACGTCTCATGGCGCTCGGCCGCGGCAGAGCCTCTTGCCGAAAAGGCAAACGTCCGGCTCCTTCTCCCACAAGGAAGGGCCCAGCCCTGAAAGCTCTTGCTGCTCTTCACGGTGCCTTGGTGCATTATCTACAGGCACAACAGCACTGGGGATCTGTGCTTTCCCAGAGACGGAACATCTCATGGCGCTCGGCCGCGGCAGAGCCTCTTGCCGAAAAGGCAAACGTCCGGCTCCTTCTCCCACAAGGAAGGGCCCAGCCCTGAAAGCTCTTGCTGCTCTTCACGGTGCCTTGGCGCCCTATCTACAGGCACAACAGCACTGGGGATCTGTGCTTTCCCAGAGACGCAACGTCTCATGGCGCTCGGCCGCGGCAGAGCCTCTTGCCGAAAAGGCAAACGTCCGGCTCCTTCTCCCACAAGGAAGGGCCCTGCCCTGAAAGCTGTTGCTGCTCTTCACGGCGCCTTGGCGCCCTACCTACAGGCACAACAGCACTGGGGATCTGTGCTTTCCCAGAGACACAACATCTCATGGCGCTCGGCCGCGGCAAAGCCTCTTGCCGAAAAGGCAAACGTCCGGCTCCTTCTCCCACAAGGAAGGGCCCAGCCCTCAAAGCTCTTGCTGCTCTTCACGGTGCCTTGGCGCCCTACCTACAGGCACAACAGCACTGGGGATCTGTGCTTTCCCAGAGATGCAACATCTCATGGCGCTCGGCCGCGGCAGAGCCTCTTGCCGAAAAGGCAAACGTCCGGCTCCTTCTCCCACAAGGAAGGGCCCAGCCCTGAAAGCTCTTGCTGCTCTTCACGGTGCCTTGGCGCCCTACCTACAGGCACAACAGCACTGGGGATCTGTGCTTTCCAGAGATGCAACATCTCATGGCGCTCGGCCGCGGCAGAGCCTCTTGCCGAAAAGGCAAACGTCCGGCTCCTTCTCCCACAAGGAACGGCCCAGCCCTGAAAGCTCTTGCTGCTCTTCACGGTGCCTTGGCGCCCTATCTACAGGTACAACAGCAGTGGGGATCTGTGCTTTCCCATTGACGCAAAATCTCATGGCGCTCGGCCGTGGCAGAGCCTCTTGCCCAAAAGGCAAACGTCCAGCTCCTTCTCCCACAAGGAAGGGCCCAGCCCTGAAAGCTCTTGCTGCTCTTCACGGTGCCTTGGCGCCCTACCTACAGGCACAACAGCACTGGGGATCTGTGCTTTCCCAGAGACGCAAGATCTCATGGTGCTCGGCCGCGGCAGAGCCTTTGCCCAAAAGGCAAACGTCCGGCTCCTTCTCCCACAAGGAAGGGCCCAGCCCTGAAAGCTCTTGCTGCTCTTCATGGTGCCTTGGCGCCCTACCTACAGGCACAACAGCAGTGGGGATCTGTGCTTTCCCAGAGACGAAAGATCTCATGGTGCTCGGCAGCGGCAGAGCCTTTGCCCAAAAGGCAAACGTCCGGCTCCTCCCACAAGGAAGGGACCTGCCCTGAAAGCTCTTGCTGCTCTTCATGGTGCCTTGGCGCCCTACCTACAGGCACAACAGCACTGGGGATCTGTGCTTTCCCAGAGACGCAAGATCTCATGGCGCTCGGCCGCGGCAAAGCCTCTTGCCGAAAAGGCAAACGTCCGGCTCCTTCTCCCACAAGGAAGGGCCCAGCCCTGAAAGCTCTTGCTGCTCTTCACGGTGCCTTGGCGCCCTACCTACAGGCACAACAGCACTGGGGATCTGTGCTTTCCCAGAGACGCAAGATCTCATGGCGCTCGGCCGCGGCAGAGCCTCTTGCCGAAAAGGCAAACGTCCGGCTCCTACTCCCACAAGGAAGGGCCCAGCCCTGAAAGCTCTTGCTGCTCTTCACGGTGCCTTGGCGCCCTATCTACAGGCACAACAGCAGTGGGGATCTGTGCTTTCCCAGAGACGCAACATCTCATGGCGCTCGGCCGCGGCAAAGCCTCATGCTGAAAAGGCAAACGTCCGGCTCCTTCTCCCACAAGGAAGGGCCCAGCCCTGAAAGCTCTTGCTGCTCTTCACGGTGCCTTGGCGCCCTACCTACAGGCACAACAGCACTGGGGATCTGTGCTTTCCCAGAGACGCAAGATCTCATGGCGCTCGGCAGCGGCAGAGCCTCTTGCCCAAAAGGCAAACATCCGGCTCCTTCTCCCACAAGGAAGGGCCCTGCCCTGAAAGCTCTTGCTGCTCTTTATGGTGCCTTGGTGCCCTATCTACAGGCACAACAGCAGTGGGGATCTGTGCTTTCCCAGAGACGCAAGAGCTCATGGCGCTCGGCCGTGGCAGAGCCTCTTGCCGAAAAGGCAAACGTCCGGCTCCTTCTCCCACAAGGAAGGGCCCAGCCCTGAAAGCTCTTGCTGCTCTTCACGGTGCCTTGGTGCCCTATCTACAGGCACAACAGCACTGGGGATCTGTGCTTTCCCAGAGACGCAACGTCTCATGGCGCTCGGCCGCGGCAGAGCCTCTTGCCGAAAAGGCAAACGTCCAGCTCCTTCTCCCACAAGGAAGGGCCCAGCCCTGAAAGCTCTTGCTGCTCTTCACGGTGCCTTGGCGCCCTACCTACAGGCACAACAGCACTGGGGATCTGTGCTTTCCCAGAGACGCAAGATCTCATGGTGCTCGGACGCGGCTGAGCCTCTTGCCGAAAAGGCAAACGTCCGGCTCCTTCTCCCACAAGGAAGGGCCCAGCCCTGAAAGCTCTTGCTGCTCTTCACGGTGCCTTGGCGCCCTATCTACAGGCATAACAGCACTGGGGATCTGTGCTTTCCCAGAGACGCAACGTCTCATGGCGCTCGGCCGCGGCAGAGCCTCTTGCTGAAAAGGCAAACGTCCGGCTCCTTCTCCCACAAGGAAGGGCCCTGCCCTGAAAGCTCTTGCTGCTCTTCACGGTGCCTTGGCGCCCTACCTACAGGCACAACAGCACTGGGGATCTGTGCTTTCCCAGAGACGCAACATCTCATGGCGCTAGGCCGCGGCTGAGCCTCTTGCCGAAAAGGCAAACGTCCGGCTCCTTCTCCCACAAGGAAGGGCCCAGCCCTGAAAGCTCTTGCTGCTCTTCACGGTGCCTTGGCGCCCTACCTACAGGCACAACAGCACTGGGGATCTGTGCTTTCCCAGAGACGCAACATCTCATGGCGCTCGGCCGCGGCAGAGCCTCTTGCCGAAAAGGCAAACGTCCGGCTCCTTCTCCCACAAGGAAGGGCCCAGCCCTGAAAGCTCTTGCTGCTCTTCACGGTGCCTTGGCGCCCTATCTACAGGCACAACAGCACTGGGGATCTGTGCTTTCCCAGAGATGCAACATCTCATGGCGCTCGGCCGCGGCAGAGCCTCTTGCCGAAAAGGCAAACGTCCGGCTCCTTCTCCCACAAGGAAGGGCCCAGCCCTGAAAGCTCTTGCTGCTCTTCACGGTGCCTTGGCGCCCTATGTACAGGCAAAACAGCAGTGGGGATCTGTGCTTTCCCATTGACGCAAGATCTCATGGCGCTCGGCCGTGGCAGAGTATCTTGCCCAAAAGGCAAACGTCCGGCTCCTTCTCCCACAAGGAAGGGCCCAGCCCTGAAAGCTCTTGCTGCTCTTCACGGTGCCTTGGCGCCCTATGTACAGGCACAACAGCAGTGGGGATCTGTGCTTTCCCATTGACGCAAGATCTCATGGCGCTCGGCCGTGGCAGAGCCTCTTGCCCAAAAGGCAAACGTCCGGCTCCTTCTCCCACAAGGAAGGGCCCAGCCCTGAAAGCTCTTGCTGCTCTTCACGGTGCCTTGGCGCCCTACCTACAGGCACAACAGCACTGGGGATCTGTGCTTTCCCAGAGACGCAAGATCTCATGGTGCTCGTCCGCGGCTGAGCCTCTTGCCGAAAAGGAAAACGTCCGGCTCCTTCTCCCACAAAGAAGGGCCCAGCCCTGAAAGCTCTTGCTGCTCTTCACGGTGCCTTTGTGCCCTATCTACAGGCACAACAGCAGTGGGGATCTGTGCTTTCCCAGAGACGCAAGATCTCATGGTGCTCGGCAGAGGCAGAGCCTTTGCCCAAAAGGCAAACGTCCGGCTCCTTCTCCCACAAGGAAGGGCCCTGCCCTGAAAGCTCTTGCTGCTCTTCATGGTGCCTTGGCGCCCTACCTACAGGCACAACAGCACTGGGGATCTGTGCTTTCCCAGAGACGCAAGATCTCATGGCGCTCGGCCGCGGCAGAGCCTCTTGCCGAAAAGGCAAACGTCCGGCTCCTACTCCCACAAGGAAGGGCCCAGCCCTGAAAGCTCTTGCTGCTCTTCACGGTGCCTTGGCGCCCTACCTACAGGCACAACAGCAGTGGGGATCTTTGCTTTCCCAGAGACGCAACATCTCATGGCGCTCGGCCGCGGCAAAGCCTCATGCTGAAAAGGCAAACGTCCGGCTCCTTCTCCCACAAGGAAGGGCCCTGCCCTGAAAGCTCTTGCTGCTCTTCATGGTGCCTTTGCGCCCTACCTACAGGCACAACAGCACTGGGGATCTGTGCTTTCCCAGAGACGCAAGATCTCATGGCGCTCGGCAGCGGCAGAGCCTCTTGCCGAAAAGGGAAACGTCCGGCTCCTACTCCCACAAGGAAGGGCCCAGCCCTGAAAGCTCTTGCTGCTCTTCATGGTGCCTTGGCGCCCTATCTACAGGCACAACAGCAGTGGGGATCTGTGCTTTCCCAGAGACGCAACATGTCATGGCGCTCGGCCGCGGCAAAGCCTCATGCTGAAAAGGCAAACGTCCGGCTCCTTCTCCCACAAGGAAGGGCCCAGCCCTGAAAGCTCTTGCTGCTCTTCACGGTGCCTTGGCGCCCTACCTACAGGCACAACAGCAGTGGGGATCTGTGCTTTCCCAGAGACGCAAGATCTCATGGCGCTCGGCCGCGGCAGAGCCTCTTGCCGAAAAGGCAAACGTCCGGCTCCTTCTCCCACAAGGAAGGGCCCAGCCCTGAAAGCTCTTGCTGCTCTTTATGGTGCCTTGGTGCCCTACCTACAGGCACAACAGCAGTGGGGATCTGTGCTTTCCCAGAGACGCAACGTCTCATGGCGCTCGGCCACGGCAGAGCCTCTTGCCGAAAAGGCAAACGTCCGGCTCCTTCTCCCACAAGGAAGGGCCCAGCCCTGAAAGCTCTTGCTGCTCTTCACGGTGCCTTGGCGCCCTATCTACAGGCACAACAGCAGTGGGGATCTGTGCTTTCCCAGAGACGCAAGATCTCATGGCGCTAGGCCGCGGCAAAGCCTCTTGCCGAAAAGGCAAACGTCCGGCTCCTTCTCCCACAAGGAAGGGCCCAGCCCTGAAAGCTCTTGCTGCTCTTCACGGTGCCTTGGCGCCCTATCTACAGGCACAACAGCAGTGGGGATCTGTGCTTTCCCAGAGACGCAACGTCTCATGGCGCTCGGCCGCGGCAGAGCCTCTTGCCGAAAAGGCAAACGTCCGGCTCCTTCTCCCACAAGGAAGGGCCCAGCCCTGAAAGCTCTTGCTGCTCTTCACGGTGCCTTGGCGCCCTACCTACAGGCACAACAGCAGTGGGGATCTGTGCTTTCCCAGAGACGCAACGTCTCATGGCGCTCGGCCGCGGCAGAGCCTCTTGCCGAAAAGGCAAACGTCCGGCTCCTTCTCCCACAAGGAAGGGCCCAGCCCTGAAAGCTCTTGCTGCTCTTCACGGTGCCTTGGCGCCCTATGTACAGGCACAACAGCAGTGGGGATCTGTGCTTTCCCAGAGACGCAACATCTCATGGCGCTCGGCCGCGGCAGAGCCTCTTGCCGAAAAGGCAAACGTCCGGCTCCTTCTCCCACAAGGAAGGGCCCAGCCCTGAAAGCTCTTGCTGCTCTTCACGGTGCCTTTGCGCCCTACCTACAGGCACAACAGCAGTGGGGATCTGTGCTTTCCCAGAGACGCAACATCTCATGGCGCTCGGCCGCGGCAGAGCCTCTTGCCGAAAAGGCAAACGTCCGGCTCCTTCTCCCACAAGGAAGGGCCCAGCCCTGAAAGCTCTTGCTGCTCTTCACGGTGCCTTTGCGCCCTACCTACAGGCACAACAGCAGTGGGGATCTGTGCTTTCCCAGAGACGCAAGATCTCATGGCGCTCGGCCGCGGCAGAGCCTCTTGCCGAAAAGGCAAACGTCCGGCTCCTTCTCCCACAAGGAAGGGCCCAGCCCTGAAAGCTCTTGCTGCTCTTCACGGTGCCTTGGCGCCCTATGTACAGGCACAACAGCAGTGGGGATCTGTGCTTTCCCAGAGACGCAACATCTCATGGCGCTCGGCCGCGGCAGAGCCTCTTGCCGAAAAGGCAAACGTCCGGCTCCTTCTCCCACAAGGAAGGGCCCAGCCCTGAAAGCTCTTGCTGCTCTTCACGGTGCCTTTGCGCCCTACCTACAGGCACAACAGCAGTGGGGATCTGTGCTTTCCCAGAGACGCAAGAGCTCATGGCGCTCAGCCCCGGCAGAGCCTCTTGCCGAAAAGGCAAACGTCCGGCTCCTTCTCCCACAAGGAAGGGCCCAGCCCTGAAAGCTCTTGCTGCTCTTCACGGTGCCTTGGCGCCCTACCTACAGGCACAACAGCACTGGGGATCTGTGCTTTCCCAGAGACGCAACGTCTCATGGCGCTCGGCCGCGGCAGAGCCTCTTGCCGAAAAGGTAAACGTCCGGCTCCTTCTCCCACAAGGAAGGGCCCAGCCCTGAAAGCTCTTGCTGCTCTTCACGGTGCCTTGGCGCCCTATCTACAGGCACAACAGCAGTGGGGATCTGTGCTTTCCCAGAGACGCAAGATCTCATGGCGTTCGGCCGCGGCAGAGCCTCTTGCCGAAAAGGCAAACGTCCGGCTCCTTCTCCCACAAGGAAGGGCCCAGCCCTGAAAGCTCTTGCTGCTCTTCACGGTGCCTTGGCGCCCTATCTACAGGCACAACAGCAGTGGGGATCTGTGCTTTCCCAGAGACGCAACATCTCATGGCGCTCGGCCGCGGCAGAGCCTCTTGCCGAAAAGGCAAACGTCCGGCTCCTTCTCCCACAAGGAAGGGCCCAGCCCTCAAAGCTCTTGCTGCTCTTCACGGTGCCTTGGCACCCTATCTACAGGCACAACAGCACTGGGGATCTGTGCTTTCCCAGAGACGCAACATCTCATGGCGCTCGGCCACGGCAGAGCCTCTTGCCGAAAAGGCAAACGTCCGGCTCCTTCTCCCACAAGGAAGGGCCCAGCCCTGAAAGCTCTTGCTGCTCTTCACGGTGCCTTGGCGCCCTATCTACAGGCACAACAGCAGTGGGGATCTGTGCTTTCCCAGAGACGCAACGTCTCATGGCGCTCGGCCACGGCAGAGCCTCTTGCCGAAAAGGCAAACGTCCGGCTCCTTCTCCCACAAGGAAGGGCCCAGCCCTGAAAGCTCTTGCTGCTCTTCACGGTGCCTTGGCGCCCTATCTACAGGCACAACAGCACTGGGGATCTGTGCTTTCCCAGAGACGCAACATATCATGGCGCTTGGCCGCGGCAGAGCCTCTTGCCGAAAAGGCAAACGTCCGGCTCCTTCTCCCACAAGGAAGGGCCCAGCCCTGAAAGCGCTTGCTGCTCTTCACGGTGCCTTGGCGCCCTATCTACAGGCATAACAGCAGTGGGGATCTGTGCTTTCCCAGAGACGCAACGTCTCATGGCGCTCGGCCGCGGCAGAGCCTCTTGCCGAAAAGGCAAACGTCCGGCTCCTTCTCCCACAAGGAAGGGCCCAGCCCTGAAAGCTCTTGCTGCTCTTCACGGTGCCTTGGCGCCCTATCTACAGGCACAACAGCACTGGGGATCTGTGCTTTCCCAGAGACGCAACATCTCATGGCGCTCGGCCGCGGCAGAGCCTCTTGCCGAAAAGGCAAACGTCCGGCTCCTTCTCCCACAAGGAAGGGCCCAGCCCTGAAAGCTCTTGCTGCTCTTCACGGTGCCTTTGTGCCCTACCTACAGGCACAACAGCAGTGGGGATCTGTGCTTTCCCAGAGACGCAACATCTCATGGCGCTCGGCCGCGGCAGAGCCTCTTGCCGAAAAGGCAAACGTCCGGCTCCTTCTCCCAAAAGGAAGGGCCCAGCCCTGAAAGCTCTTGCTGCTCTTCACGGTGCCTTTGCGCCCTACCTACAGGCACAACAGCAGTGGGGATCTGTGCTTTTCCAGAGACGCAAGATCTCATGGCGCTCGGCCGCGGCAGAGCCTCTTGCCGAAAAGGCAAACGTCCGGCTCCTTCTCCCACAAGGAAGGGCCCAGCCCTGAAAGCTCTTGCTGCTCTTCACGGTGCCTTGGCGCCCTATCTACAGGCACAACAGCAGTGGGGATCTGTGCTTTCCCAGAGACGCAAGATCTCATGGCGTTCGGCCGCGGCAGAGCCTCTTGCCGAAAAGGCAAACGTCCGGCTCCTTCTCCCACAAGGAAGGGCCCAGCCCTGAAAGCTCTTGCTGCTCTTCACGGTGCCTTGGCGCCCTATCTACAGGCACAACAGCAGTGGGGATCTGTGCTTTCCCAGAGACGCAACATCTCATGGCGCTCGGCCGCGGCAGAGCCTCTTGCCGAAAAGGCAAACGTCCGGCTCCTTCTCCCACAAGGAAGGGCCCAGCCCTCAAAGCTCTTGCTGCTCTTCACGGTGCCTTGGCGCCCTATCTACAGGCACAACAGCAGTGGGGATCTGTGCTTTCCCAGAGACGCAACATCTCATGGCGCTCGGCCACGGCAGAGCCTCTTGCCGAAAAGGCAAACGTCCGGCTCCTTCTCCCACAAGGAAGGGCCCAGCCCTGAAAGCTCTTGCTGCTCTTCACGGTGCCTTGGCGCCCTATCTACAGGCACAACAGCAGTGGGGATCTGTGCTTTCCCAGAGACGCAACGTCTCATGGCGCTCGGCCACGGCAGAGCCTCTTGCCGAAAAGGCAAACGTCCGGCTCCTTCTCCCACAAGGAAGGGCCCAGCCCTGAAAGCTCTTGCTGCTCTTCACGGTGCCTTGGCGCCCTATCTACAGGCACAACAGCAGTGGGGATCTGTGCTTTCCCATTGACGCAATATCTCATGGCGCTCGGCCGCGGCAGAGCCTCTTGCCGAAAAGGCAAACGTCCGTCTCCTTCTCCCACAAGGAAGGGCCCAGCCCTGAAAGCTCTTGCTGCTCTTCACGGTGCCTTGGTGCCCTATCTACAGGCACAACAGCACTGGGGATCTGTGCTTTCCCAGAGACGCAACATCTCATGGCGCTCGGCCGCGGCTGAGCCTCTTGCCGAAAAGGCAAACGTCCGGCTCCTTCTCCCACAAGGAAGGGCCCAGCCCTGAAAGCTGTTGCTGCTCTTCACGGTGCCTTGGCGCCCTATCTACAGGCACAACAGCACTGGGGATCTGTGCTTTCCCAGAGACGCAACATCTCATGGCGCTCGGCCGCGGCAAAGCCTCTTGCCGAAAAGGCAAACGTCCGGCTCCTTCTCCCACAAGGAAGGGCCCAGCCCTGAAAGCTCTTGCTGCTCTTCACGGTGCCTTGGCGCCCTATCTACAGGCACAACAGCAGTGGGGATCTGTGCTTTCCCAGAGACGCAAGATCTCATGGCGCTCGGCCGCGGCAGAGCCTCTTGCCGAAAAGGCAAACGTCCGGCTCCTTCTCCCACAAGGAAGGGCCCAGCCCTGAAAGCTCTTGCTGCTCTTCACGGTGCCTTGGCGCCCTATCTACAGGCACAACAGCACTGGGGATCTGTGCTTTCCCAGAGACGCAACATCTCATGGCGCTTGGCCGCGGCAGAGCCTCTTGCCGAAAAGGCAAACGTCCGGCTCCTTCTCCCACAAGGAAGGGCCCAGCCCTGAAAGCGCTTGCTGCTCTTCACGGTGCCTTGGCGCCCTATCTACAGGCATAACAGCAGTGGGGATCTGTGCTTTCCCAGAGACGCAACGTCTCATGGCGCTCGGCCGCGGCAGAGCCTCTTGCCGAAAAGGCAAACGTCCGGCTCCTTCTCCCACAAGGAAGGGCCCAGCCCTGAAAGCTCTTGCTGCTCTTCACGGTGCCTTGGCGCCCTATCTACAGGCACAACAGCAGTGGGGATCTGTGCTTTCCCAGAGACGCAACATCTCATGGCGCTCGGCCGCGGCAGAGCCTCTTGCCGAAAAGGCAAACGTCCGGCTCCTTCTCCCACAAGGAAGGGCCCAGCCCTGAAAGCTCTTGCTGCTCTTCACGGTGCCTTTGCGCCCTACCTACAGGCACAACAGCAGTGGGGATCTGTGCTTTCCCAGAGACGCAACATGTCATGGCGCTCGGCCGCGGCAGAGCCTCTTGCCGAAAAGGCAAACGTCCGGCTCCTTCTCCCACAAGGAAGGGCCCAGCCCTGAAAGCTCTTGCTGCTCTTCACGGTGCCTTGGCGCCCTATCTACAGGCACAACAGCAGTGGGGATCTGTGCTTTCCCATTGACGCAATATCTCATGGCGCTCGGCCGCGGCAGAGCCTCTTGCCGAAAAGGCAAACGTCCGTCTCCTTCTCCCACAAGGAAGGGCCCAGCCCTGAAAGCTCTTGCTGCTCTTCACGGTGCCTTGGTGCCCTATCTACAGGCACAACAGCACTGGGGATCTGTGCTTTCCCAGAGACGCAACATCTCATGGCGCTCGGCCGCGGCTGAGCCTCTTGCCGAAAAGGCAAACGTCCGGCTCCTTCTCCCACAAGGAAGGGCCCAGCCCTGAAAGCTGTTGCTGCTCTTCACGGTGCCTTGGCGCCCTATCTACAGGCACAACAGCACTGGGGATCTGTGCTTTCCCAGAGACGCAACATCTCATGGCGCTCGGCCGCGGCAAAGCCTCTTGCCGAAAAGGCAAACGTCCGGCTCCTTCTCCCACAAGGAAGGGCCCAGCCCTGAAAGCTCTTGCTGCTCTTCACGGTGCCTTGGCGCCCTATCTACAGGCACAACAGCAGTGGGGATCTGTGCTTTCCCAGAGACGCAAGATCTCATGGCGCTCGGCCGCGGCAGAGCCTCTTGCCGAAAAGGCAAACGTCCGGCTCCTTCTCCCACAAGGAAGGGCCCAGCCCTGAAAGCTCTTGCTGCTCTTCACGGTGCCTTGGCGCCCTATCTACAGGCACAACAGCACTGGGGATCTGTGCTTTCCCAGAGACGCAACATCTCATGGCGCTTGGCCGCGGCAGAGCCTCTTGCCGAAAAGGCAAACGTCCGGCTCCTTCTCCCACAAGGAAGGGCCCAGCCCTGAAAGCGCTTGCTGCTCTTCACGGTGCCTTGGCGCCCTATCTACAGGCATAACAGCAGTGGGGATCTGTGCTTTCCCAGAGACGCAACGTCTCATGGCGCTCGGCCGCGGCAGAGCCTCTTGCCGAAAAGGCAAACGTCCGGCTCCTTCTCCCACAAGGAAGGGCCCAGCCCTGAAAGCTCTTGCTGCTCTTCACGGTGCCTTGGCGCCCTATCTACAGGCACAACAGCAGTGGGGATCTGTGCTTTCCCAGAGACGCAACATCTCATGGCGCTCGGCCGCGGCAGAGCCTCTTGCCGAAAAGGCAAACGTCCGGCTCCTTCTCCCACAAGGAAGGGCCCAGCCCTGAAAGCTCTTGCTGCTCTTCACGGTGCCTTTGCGCCCTACCTACAGGCACAACAGCAGTGGGGATCTGTGCTTTCCCAGAGACGCAACATCTCATGGCGCTCGGCCGCGGCAGAGCCTCTTGCCGAAAAGGCAAACGTCCGGCTCCTTCTCCCACAAGGAAGGGCCCAGCCCTGAAAGCTCTTGCTGCTCTTCACGGTGCCTTTGCGCCCTACCTACAGGCACAACAGCAGTGGGGATCTGTGCTTTCCCAGAGACGCAAGATCTCATGGCGCTCGGCCGCGGCAGAGCCTCTTGCCGAAAAGGCAAACGTCCGGCTCCTTCTCCCACAAGGAAGGGCCCAGCCCTGAAAGCTCTTGCTGCTCTTCACGGTGCCTTGGCGCCCTATCTACAGGCACAACAGCACTGGGGATCTGTGCTTTCCCAGAGATGCAAGATCTCATGGCGCTCGGCCGCGGCAGAGCCTCTTGCCGAAAAGGCAAACGTCCGGCTCCTTCTCCCACAAGGAAGGGCCCAGCCCTGAAAGCTCTTGCTGCTCTTCACGGTGCCTTGGCGCCCTATCTACAGGCACAACAGCAGTGGGGATCTGTGCTTTCCCAGAGACGCAACATCTCATGGCGCTCGGCCGCGGCAGAGCCTCTTGCCGAAAAGGCAAACGTCCGGCTCCTTCTCCCACAAGGAAGGGCCCAGCCCTGAAAGCTCTTGCTGCTCTTCACGGTGCCTTTGCGCCCTACCTACAGGCACAACAGCAGTGGGGATCTGTGCTTTCCCAGAGACGCAACATCTCATGGCGCTCGGCCGCGGCAGAGCCTCTTGCCGAAAAGGCAAACGTCCGGCTCCTTCTCCCACAAGGAAGGGCCCAGCCCTGAAAGCTCTTGCTGCTCTTCACGGTGCCTTTGCGCCCTACCTACAGGCACAACAGCAGTGGGGATCTGTGCTTTCCCAGAGACGCAAGATCTCATGGCGCTCGGCCGCGGCAGAGCCTCTTGCCGAAAAGGCAAACGTCCGGCTCCTTCTCCCACAAGGAAGGGCCCAGCCCTGAAAGCTCTTGCTGCTCTTCACGGTGCCTTGGCGCCCTATCTACAGGCACAACAGCAGTGGGGATCTGTGCTTTCCCATTGACGCAATATCTCATGGCGCTCGGCCGCGGCAGAGCCTCTTGCCGAAAAGGCAAACGTCCGTCTCCTTCTCCCACAAGGAAGGGCCCAGCCCTGAAAGCTCTTGCTGCTCTTCACGGTGCCTTTGCGCCCTACCTACAGGCACAACAGCAGTGGGGATCTGTGCTTTCCCAGAGACGCAACATCTCATGGCGCTCGGCCGCGGCAGAGCCTCTTGCCGAAAAGGCAAACGTCCGGCTCCTTCTCCCACAAGGAAGGGCCCAGCCCTGAAAGCTCTTGCTGCTCTTCACGGTGCCTTGGCGCCCTATCTACAGGCACAACAGCACTGGGGATCTGTGCTTTCCCAGAGACGCAACATCTCATGGCGCTTGGCCGCGGCAGAGCCTCTTGCCGAAAAGGCAAACGTCCGGCTCCTTCTCCCACAAGGAAGGGCCCAGCCCTGAAAGCGCTTGCTGCTCTTCACGGTGCCTTGGCGCCCTATCTACAGGCATAACAGCAGTGGGGATCTGTGCTTTCCCAGAGACGCAACGTCTCATGGCGCTCGGCCGCGGCAGAGCCTCTTGCCGAAAAGGCAAACGTCCGGCTCCTTCTCCCACAAGGAAGGGCCCAGCCCTGAAAGCTGTTGCTGCTCTTCACGGTGCCTTGGCGCCCTATCTACAGGCACAACAGCAGTGGGGATCTGTGCTTTCCCAGAGACGCAACATCTCATGGCGCTCGGCCGCGGCAGAGCCTCTTGCCGAAAAGGCAAAAGTCCGGCTCCTTCTCCCACAAGGAAGGGCCCAGCCCTGAAAGCTCTTGCTGCTCTTCACGGTGCCTTTGCGCCCTACCTACAGGCACAACAGCAGTGGGGATCTGTGCTTTCCCAGAGACGCAACATCTCATGGCGCTCGGCCGCGGCAGAGCCTCTTGCCGAAAAGGCAAACGTCCGGCTCCTTCTCCCACAAGGAAGGGCCCAGCCCTGAAAGCTCTTGCTGCTCTTCACGGTGCCTTTGCGCCCTACCTACAGGCACAACAGCAGTGGGGATCTGTGCTTTCCCAGAGACGCAAGATCTCATGGCGCTCGGCCGCGGCAGAGCCTCTTGCCGAAAAGGCAAACGTCCGGCTCCTTCTCCCACAAGGAAGGGCCCAGCCCTGAAAGCTCTTGCTGCTCTTCACGGTGCCTTGGCGCCCTATCTACAGGCACAACAGCACTGGGGATCTGTGCTTTCCCAGAGATGCAAGATCTCATGGCGCTCGGCCGCGGCAGAGCCTCTTGCCGAAAAGGCAAACGTCCGGCTCCTTCTCCCACAAGGAAGGGCCCAGCCCTGAAAGCTCTTGCTGCTCTTCACGGTGCCTTGGCGCCTTATCTACAGGCACAACAGCAGTGGGGATCTGTGCTTTCCCAGAGACGCAACGTCTCATGGCGCTCGGCCGCGGCAGAGCCTCTTGCCGAAAAGGCAAACGTCCGGCTCCTTCTCCCACAAGGAAGGGCCCAGCCCTGAAAGCTCTTGCTGCTCTTCACGGTGCCTTGGCGCCCTATCTACAGGCACAACAGCAGTGGGGATCTGTGCTTTCCCATTGACGCAATATCTCATGGCGCTCGGCCGTGGCAGAGCCTCTTGCCGAAAAGGCAAACGTCCGTCTCCTTCTCCCACAAGGAAGGGCCCAGCCCTGAAAGCTCTTGCTGCTCTTCACGGTGCCTTGGCGCCCTATCTACAGGCACAACAGCACTGGGGATCTGTGCTTTCCCAGAGACGCAAGATCTCATGGCGCTCGGCCGCGGCTGAGCCTCTTGCCGAAAAGGAAAACGTCCGGCTCCTTCTCCCACAAGGAAGGGCCCAGCCCTGAAAGCTCTTGCTGCTCTTCACGGTGCCTTGGCGCCCTATCTACAGGCACAACAGCACTGGGGATCTGTGCTTTCCCAGAGACGCAACATCTCATGGCGCTCGGCCGCGGCAAAGCCTCTTGCCGAAAAGGCAAACGTCCGGCTCCTTCTCCCACAAGGAAGGGCCCAGCCCTGAAAGCTCTTGCTGCTCTTCACGGTGCCTTGGCGCCCTATGTACAGGCACAACAGCAGTGGGGATCTGTGCTTTCCCAGAGACGCAAGATCTCATGGCGCTCGGCCGCGGCAGAGCCTCTTGCCGAAAAGGCAAACGTCCGGCTCCTTCTCCCACAAGGAAGGGCCCAGCCCTGAAAGCGCTTGCTGCTCTTCACGGTGCCTTGGTGCATTATCTACAGGCTCAACAGCACTGGGGATCTGTGCTTTCCCAGAGACGGAACATCTCATGGCGCTCGGCCGCGGCAGAGCCTCTTGCCGAAAAGGAAAACGTCCGGCTCCTTCTCCCACAAGGAAGGGCCCAGCCCTGAAAGCTGTTGCTGCTCTTCACGGTGCCTTGGCGCCCTATCTAAAGGCACAACAGCACTTGGTATCTGTGCTTTCCCAGAGACGCAACATCTCATGGCGCTCGGCCGCGGCAGAGCCTCTTGCCGAAAAGGCAAACGTCCGGCTCCTTCTCCCACAAGGAAGGGCCCAGCCCTGAAAGCTCTTGCTGCTCTTCACGGTGCCTTGGCGCCCTATCTACAGGCATAACAGCACTGGGGATCTGTGCTTTCCCAGAGACGCAACATCTCATGGCGCTCGGCCGCGGCAGAGCCTCTTGCCGAAAAGGCAAACGTCCGGCTCCTTCTCCCACAAGGAAGGGCCCTGCCCTGAAAGCTCTTGCTGCTCTTCACGGTGCCTTGGCGCCCTATGTACAGGCACAACAGCAGTGGGGATCTGTGCTTTCCCAGAGACGCAAGATCTCATGGCGCTCGGCCGCGGCAGAGCCTCTTGCCGAAAAGGCAAACGTCCGGCTCCTTCTCCCACAAGGAAGGGCCCAGCCCTGAAAGCTCTTGCTGCTCTTCACGGTGCCTTGGGCCCTATCTACAGGCACAACAGCAGTGGGGATCTGTGCTTTCCCAGAGACGCAACATCTCATGGCGCTCGGCCGCGGCAAAGCCTCTTGCCGAAAAGGCAAACGTCCGGCTCCTTCTCCCACAAGGAAGGGCCCTGCCCGGAAAGCTCTTGCTGCTCTTCACGGTGCCTTGGCGCCCTACCTACAGGCACAACAGCACTGGGGATCTGTGCTTTCCCAGAGACGCAACATCTCATGGCGCTCGGCCGCGGCAGAGCCTCTTGCCGAAAAGGCAAACGTCCGGCTCCTTCTCCCACAAGGAAGGGCCCAGCCCTGAAAGCTCTTGCTGCTCTTCACGGTGCCTTTGCGCCCTACCTACAGGCACAACAGCAGTGGGGATCTGTGCTTTCCCAGAGACGCAAGATCTCATGGCGCTCGGCCGCGGCAGAGCCTCTTGCCGAAAAGGCAAACGTCCGGCTCCTTCTCCCACAAGGAAGGGCCCAGCCCTGAAAGCTCTTGCTGCTCTTCACGGTGCCTTGGCGCCCTATCTACAGGCACAACAGCAGTGGGGATCTGTGCTTTCCCAGAGACGTAACATCTCATGGCGCTCGGCCGCGGCAAAGCCTCTTGCCGAAAAGGCAAACGTCCGGCTCCTTCTCCCACAAGGAAGGGCCCAGCCCTGAAAGCTCTAGCTGCTCTTCACGGTGCCTTGGCGCCCTACCTACAGGCACAACAGCACTGGGGATCTGTGCTTTCCCAGAGACGCAACGTCTCATGGCGCTCGGCCGCGGCAGAGCCTCTTGCCGAAAAGGCAAACGTCCGGCTCCTTCTCCCACAAGGAAGGGCCCAGCCCTGAAAGCTCTTGCTGCTCTTCACGGTGCCTTGGTGCCCTATCTACAGGCACAACAGCACTGGGGATCTGTGCTTTCCCAGAGACGCAACATCTCATGGCGCTCGGCCGCGGCAGAGCCTCTTGCCGAAAAGGCAAACGTCCGGCTCCTTCTCCCACAAGGAAGGGCCCAGCCCTGAAAGCTCTTGCTGCTCTTCACGGTGCCTTGGCGCCCTATCTACAGGCACAACAGCAGTGGGGATCTGTGCTTTCCCAGAGACGCAACATCTCATGGCGCTCGGCCGCGGCAGAGCCTCTTGCCGAAAAGGCAAACGTCCGGCTCCTTCTCCCACAAGGAAGGGCCCAGCCCTGAAAGCTCTTGCTGCTCTTCACGGTGCCTTGGCGCCCTATCTACAGGCACAACAGCACTGGGGATCTGTGCTTTCCCAGAGACGCAAGATCTCATGGCGCTCGGCCGCGGCAGAGCCTCTTGCCGAAAAGGCAAACGTCCGACTCCTTCTCCCACAAGGAAGGGCCCAGCCCTGAAAGCTCTTGCTGCTCTTCACGGTGCCTTGGCGCCCTATCTACAGGCACAACAGCAGTGGGGATCTGTGCTTTCCCAGAGACGCAACATCTCATGGCGCTTGGCCGCGGCTGAGCCTCTTGCCGAAAAGGCAAACGTCCGGCTCCTTCTCCCACAAGGAAGGGCCCAGCCCTGAAAGCTCTTGCTGCTCTTCACGGTGCCTTGGTGCATTATCTACAGGCTCAACACCACTGGGGATCTGTGCTTTCCCAGAGACGGAACATCTCATGGCGCTCGGCCGCGGCAGAGCCTCTTGCCGAAAAGGCAAACGTCCGGCTCCTTCTCCCACAAGGAAAGGCCCAGCCCTGAAAGCTCTTGCTGCTCTTCACGGTGCCTTGGCGCCCTATCTACAGGCACAACAGCACTGGGGATCTGTGCTTTCCCAGAGACGCAACGTCTCATGGCGCTCGGCCGCGGCAGAGCCTCTTGCCGAAAAGGCAAACGTCCGGCTCCTTCTCCCACAAGGAAGGGCCCTGCCCTGAAAGCTCTTGCTGCTCTTCACGGTGCCTTGGCGCCCTATCTACAGGCACAACAGCAGTGGGGATCTGTGCTTTCCCAGAGACGCAAGACCTCATGGCGCTCGGCCGCGGCTGAGCCTCTTGCCAAAAAGGCAAACGTCCGGCTCCTTCTCCCACAAGGAAGGGCCCAGCCCTGAAAGCTCTTGCTGCTCTTCATGGTGCCTTTGCGCCCTACCTACAGGCACAACAGCAGTGGGGATCTGTGCTTTCCCAGAGACGCAAGATCTCATGGCGCTCGGCCGCAGCAGAGCCTCTTGCCGAAAAGGCAAACGTCCGGCTCCTTCTCCCACAAGGAAGGGCCCAGCCCTGAAAGCTCTTGCTGCTCTTCACGGTGCCTTGGCGCCCTATCTACAGGCACAACAGCAGTGGGGATCTGTGCTTTCCCAGAGACTCAAGAGCTCATGGCGCTCGGCCGCGGCAAAGCCTCTTGCCGAAAAGGCAAACGTCCGGCTCCTTCTCCCACAAGGAAGGGCCCAGCCCTGAAAGCTCTTGCTGCTCTTCACGGTGCCTTGGCGCCCTACCTACAGGCACAACAGCACTGGGGATCTGTGCTTTCCCAGAGACGCAACGTCTCATGGCGCTCGGCCGCGGCAGAGCCTCTTGCCGAAAAGGCAAACGTCCGGCTCCTTCTCCCACAAGGAAGGGCCCAGCCCTGAAAGCTCTTGCTGCTCTTCACGGTGCCTTGGCGCCCTATCTACAGGCACAACAGCAGTGGGGATCTGTGCTTTCCCAGAGACGCAACATCTCATGGCGCTCGGCCGCGGCAGAGCCTCTTGCCGAAAAGGCAAACGTCCGGCTCCTTCTCCCACAAGGAAGGGCCCAGCCCTGAAAGCTCTTGCTGCTCTTCACGGTGCCTTGGCGCCCTATCTACAGGCACAACAGCAGTGGGGATCTGTGCTTTCCCAGAGACGCAAGAGCTCATGGCGCTCGGCCACGGCAGAGCCTCTTGCCGAAAAGGCAAACGTCCGGCTCCTTCTCCCACAAGGAAGGGCCCAGCCCTGAAAGCTCTTGCTGCTCTTCACGGTGCCTTGGCGCCCTATCTACAGGCACAACAGCAGTCGGGATCTGTGCTTTCCCAGAGACGCAAGATCTCATGGTGCTCGGCCGCGGCAGAGCCTCTTGCCGAAAAGGCAAACGTCCGTCTCCTTCTCCCACAAGGAAGGGCCCAGCCCTGAAAGCTCTTGCTGCTCTTCACGGTGCCTTGGTGCCCTATCTACAGGCACAACAGCACTGGGGATCTGTGCTTTCCCAGAGACGCAAGATCTCATGGCGCTCGGCCGCGACTGAGCCTCTTGCCGAAAAGGCAAACGTCCGGCTCCTTCTCCCACAAGGAAGGGCCCAGCCCTGAAAGCTCTTGCTGCTCTTCACGGTGCCTTTGTGCCCTATCTACAGGCACAACAGCAGTGGGGATCTGTGCTTTCCCAGAGACGCAACATCTCATGGCGCTCGGCCGCGGCAAAGCCTCTTGCCGAAAAGGCAAACGTCCGGCTCCTTCTCCCACAAGGAAGGGCCCAGCCCTGAAAGCTCTTGCTGCTCCTCACGGTGCCTTGGCGCCCTACCTACAGGCACAACAGCAGTGGGGATCTGTGCTTTCCCAGAGACGCAAGATCTCATGGCGCTCGGCCGCGGCAGAGCCTCTTGCCGAAAAGGCAAACATCCGGCTCCTTCTCCCACAAGGAAGGGCCCAGCCCTGAAAGCTGTTGCTGCTCTTCACGGTGCCTTGGCGCCCTATCTACAGGCACAAAAGTACTGGGGATCTGTGCTTTCCCAGAGACGCAACATCTCATGGCGCTTGGCCGCGGCAGAGCCTCTTGCCGAAAAGGCAAACGTCCGGCTCCTTCTCCCACAAGGAAGGGCCCAGCCCTGAAAGCGCTTGCTGCTCTTCACGGTGCCTTGGTGCATTATCTACAGGCTCAACAGCACTGGGGATCTGTGCTTTCCCAGAGACGGAACATCTCATGGCGCTCGGCCGCGGCAGAGCCTCTTGCCGAAAAGGAAAACGTCCGGCTCCTTCTCCCACAAGGAAGGGCCCAGCCCTGAAAGCTGTTGCTGCTCTTCACGGTGCCTTGGCACCCTATCTAAAGGCACAACAGCACTTGGTATCTGTGCTTTCCCAGAGACGCAACATCTCATGGCGCTCGGCCGCGGCAGAGACTCTTGCCGAAAAGGCAAACGTCCGGCTCCTTCTCCCACAAGGAAGGGCCCAGCCCTGAAAGCTCTCGCTGCTCTTCACGGTGCCTTGGTGCCCTATCTACAGGCACAACAGCACTGGGGATCTGTGCTTTCCCAGAGACGCAACATCTCATGGCGCTCGGCCGCGGCTGAGCCTCTTGCCGAAAATGCAAACGTCCGGCTCCTTCTCCCACAAAGAAGGGCCCAGACCTGAAAGCTCTTGCTGCTCTTCACGGTGCCTTTGTGCCCTATCTACAGGCACAACAGCACTGGGGATCTGTGCTTTCCCAGAGACGCAAGATCTCATGGCGCTCGGCCGCGGCAAAGCCTCTTGCCGAAAAGGCAAACGTCCGGCTCCTTCTCCCACAAGGAAGGGCCCAGCCCTCAAAGCTCTTGCTGCTCTTCACGGTGCCTTGGCGCCCTATCTACAGGCACAACAGCAGTGGGGATCTGTGCTTTCCCAGAGACGCAACATCTCATGGCGCTCGGCCGCGGAAGAGCCTCTTGCCGAAAAGGCAAACGTCCGGCTCCTTCTCCCACAAGGAAGGGCCCAGCCCTGAAAGCTCTTGCTGCTCTTCACGGTGCCTTGGCGCCCTATCTACAGGCATAACAGCACTGGGGATCTGTGCTTTCCCAGAGACGCAACGTCTCATGGCGCTCGGCCGCGGCAGAGCCTCTTGCCGAAAAGGCAAACGTCCGGCTCCTTCTCCCACAAGGAAGGGCCCTGCCCTGAAAGCTCTTGCTGCTCTTCACGGTGCCTTGGCGCCCTATCTACAGGCACAACAGCAGTGGGGATCTGTGCTTTCCCAGAGACGCAAGATCTCATGGCGCTCGGCCGCGGCTGAGCCTCTTGCCGAAAAGGCAAACGTCCGGCTCCTTCTCCCACAAGGAAGGGCCCAGCCCTGAAAGCTCTTGCTGCTCTTCACGGTGCCTTGGCGCCCTATCTACAGGCACAACAGCACTGGGGATCTGTGCTTTCCCAGAGACGCAACATCTCATGGCGCTCGCCCGCAAAAGAGCCTCTTGCCGAAAAGGCAAACGTCCGGCTCCTTCTCCCACAAGGAAGGGCCCTGCCCGGAAAGCTCTTGCTGCTCTTCATGGTGCCTTGGCGCCCTACCTACAGGCACAACAGCAGTGGGGATCTGTGCTTTCCCAGAGACGCAACATCTCATGGCGCTCGGCCGCGGCAGAGCCTCTTGCCGAAAAGGCAAACGTCCGGCTCCTTCTCCCACAAGGAAGGGCCCAGCCCTGAAAGCTCTTGCTGCTCTTCACGCTGCCTTTGCGCCCTACCTACAGGCACAACAGCAGTGGGGATCTGTGCTTTCCCAGAGACGCAAGATCTCATGGCGCTCGGCCGCGGCAGAGCCTCTTGCCGAAAAGGCAAACGTCCGGCTCCTTCTCCCACAAGGAAGGGCCCAGCCCTGAAAGCTCTTGCTGCTCTTCACGGTGCCTTGGCGCCGTATCTACAGGCATAACAGCAGTGGGGATCTGTGCTTTCCCAGAGACGTAACATCTCATGGCGCTCGGCCGCGGCAAAGCCTCTTGCCGAAAAGGCAAACGTCCGGCTCCTTCTCCCACAAGGAAGGGCCCAGCCCTGAAAGCTCTTGCTGCTCTTCACGGTGCCTTGGCGCCCTACCTACAGGCACAACAGCACTGGGGATCTGTGCTTTCCCAGAGACGCAACGTCTCATGGCGCTCGGCCGCGGCAGAGCCTCTTGCCGAAAAGGCAAACGTCCGGCTCCTTCTCCCACAAGGAAGGGCCCAGCCCTGAAAGCTCTTGCTGCTCTTCACGGTGCCTTGGCGCCCTATCTACAGGCACAACAGCACTGGGGATCTGTGCTTTCCCAGAGACGCAACATCTCATGGCGCTCGGCCGCGGCAGAGCCTCTTGCCGAAAAGGCAAACGTCCGGCTCCTTCTCCCACAAGGAAGGGCCCAGCCCTGAAAGCTCTTGCTGCTCTTCACGGTGCCTTGGCGCCCTATCTACAGGCACAACAGCAGTGGGGATCTGTGCTTTCCCAGAGACGCAAGAGCTCATGGCGCTCGGCCACGGCAGAGCCTCTTGCCGAAAAGGCAAACGTCCGGCTCCTTCTCCCACAAGGAAGGGCCCAGCCCTGAAAGCTCTTGCTGCTCTTCACGGTGCCTTGGCGCCCTATCTACAGGCACAACAGCAGTCGGGATCTGTGCTTTCCCATTGACGCAATATCTCATGGCGCTCGGCCGCGGCAGAGCCTCTTGCCGAAAAGGCAAACGTCCGTCTCCTTCTCCCACAAGGAAGGGCCCAGCCCTGAAAGCTCTTGCTGCTCTTCACGGTGCCTTGGTGCCCTATCTACAGGCACAACAGCACTGGGGATCTGTGCTTTCCCAGAGACGCAAGATCTCATGGCGCTCGGCCGCGGCTGAGCCTCTTGCCGAAAAGGCAAACGTCCGGCTCCTTCTCCCACAAGGAAGGGCCCAGCCCTGAAAGCTCTTGCTGCTCTTCACGGTGCCTTGGCGCCCTATGTACAGGCACAACAGCAGTGGGGATCTGTGCTTTCCCAGAGACGCAAGATCTCATGGCGCTCGGCCGCGGCAGAGCCTCTTGCCGAAAAGGCAAACGTCCGGCTCCTTCTCCCACAAGGAAGGGCCCAGCCCTGAAAGCTGTTGCTGCTCTTCACGGTGCCTTGGCGCCCTATCTACAGGCACAACAGTACTGGGGATCTGTGCTTTCCCAGAGACGCAACATCTCATGGCGCTCGGCCGCGGCAGAGCCTCTTGCCGAAAAGGCAAACGTCCGGCTCCTTCTCCCACAAGGAAGGGCCCAGCCCTGAAAGCGCTTGCTGCTCTTCACGGTGCCTTGGTGCATAATCTACAGGCTCAACAGCACTGGGCATCTGTGCTTTCCCAGAGACGCAACATCTCATGGCGCTCGGCCGCGGCAGAGCCTCTTGCCGAAAAGGAAAACGTCCGGCTCCTTCTCCCACAAGGAAGGGCCCAGCCCTGAAAGCTGTTGCTGCTCTTCACGGTGCCTTGGCACCCTATCTAAAGGCACAACAGCACTTGGTATCTGTGCTTTCCCAGAGACGCAACATCTCATGGCGCTCGGCCGCGGCAGAGACTCTTGCCGAAAAGGCAAACGTCCGGCTCCTTCTCCCACAAGGAAGGGCCCAGCCCTGAAAGCTCTTGCTGCTCTTCATGGTGCCTTGGCGCCCTATCTACAGGCACAACAGCACTGGGGATCTGTGCTTTCCCAGAGACGCAACGTCTCATGGCGCTCGGCCGCGGCAGAGCCTCTTGCCGAAAAGGCAAACGTCCGGCTCCTTCTCCCACAAGGAAGGCCCCAGCCCTGAAAGCTCTTGCTGCTCTTCACGGTGCCTTGGTGCCCTATCTACAGGCACAACAGCACTGGGGATCTGTGCTTTCCCAGAGACGCAACATCTCATTGTGCTCGGCCGCGGCTGAGCCTCTTCCCGAAAATGCAAACGTCCGGCTCCTTCTCCCACAAAGAAGGGCCCAGACCTGAAAGCTCTTGCTGCTCTTCACGGTGCCTTGGTGCATTATCTACAGGCTCAACAGCACTGGGGATCTGTGCTTTCCCAGAGACGGAACATCTCATGGCGCTCGGCCGCGGCAGAGCCTCTTGCCGAAAAGGAAAACGTCCGGCTCCTTCTCCCACAAGGAAGGGCCCAGCCCTGAAAGCTGTTGCTGCTCTTCACGGTGCCTTGGCACCCTATCTAAAGGCACAACAGCACTTGGTATCTGTGCTTTCCCAGAGACGCAACATCTCATGGCGCTCGGCCGCGGCAGAGACTCTTGCCGAAAAGGCAAACGTCCGGCTCCTTCTCCCACAAGGAAGGGCCCAGCCCTGAAAGCTCTCGCTGCTCTTCACGGTGCCTTGGTGCCCTATCTACAGGCACAACAGCACTGGGGATCTGTGCTTTCCCAGAGACGCAACATCTCATGGTGCTCGGCCGCGGCTGAGCCTCTTGCCGAAAATGCAAACGTCCGGCTCCTTCTCCCACAAAGAAGGGCCCAGACCTGAAAGCTCTTGCTGCTCTTCACGGTGCCTTTGTGCCCTATCTACAGGCACAACAGCACTGGGGATCTGTGCTTTCCCAGAGACGCAAGATCTCATGGCGCTCGGCCGCGGCAAAGCCTCTTGCCGAAAAGGCAAACGTCCGGCTCCTTCTCCCACAAGGAAGGGCCCAGCCCTGAAAGCTCTTGCTGCTCTTCACGGTGTCTTGGCGCCCTATCTACAGGCACAACAGCAGTGGGGATCTGTGCTTTCCCAGAGACGCAACATCTCATGGCGCTCGGCCGCGGAAGAGCCTCTTGCCGAAAAGGCAAACGTCCGGCTCCTTCTCCCACAAGGAAGGGCCCAGCCCTGAAAGCTCTTGCTGCTCTTCACGGTGCCTTGGCGCCCTATCTACAGGCATAACAGCACTGGGGATCTGTGCTTTCCCAGAGACGCAACGTCTCATGGCGCTCGGCCGCGGCAGAGCCTCTTGCCGAAAAGGCAAACGTCCGGCTCCTTCTCCCACAAGGAAGGGCCCTGCCCTGAAAGCTCTTGCTGCTCTTCACGGTGCCTTGGCGCCCTATCTACAGGCACAACAGCAGTGGGGATCTGTGCTTTCCCAGAGACGCAAGATCTCATGGCGCTCGGCCGCGGCTGAGCCTCTTGCCGAAAAGGCAAACGTCCGGCTCCTTCTCCCACAAGGAAGGGCCCAGCCCTGAAAGCTCTTGCTGCTCTTCACGGTGCCTTGGCGCCCTATCTACAGGCACAACAGCACTGGGGATCTGTGCTTTCCCAGAGACGCAAGATCTCATGGCGCTCGCCCGCAAAAGAGCCTCTTGCCGAAAAGGCAAACGTCCGGCTCCTTCTCCCACAAGGAAGGGCCCAGCCCGGAAAGCTCTTGCTGCTCTTCATGGTGCCTTGGCGCACTACCTACAGGCACAACAGCAGTGGGGATCTGTGCTTTCCCAGAGACGCAACATCTCATGGCGCTCGGCCGCGGCAGAGCCTCTTGCCGAAAAGGCAAACGTCCGGCTCCTTCTCCCACAAGGAAGGGCCCAGCCCTGAAAGCTCTTGCTGCTCTTCACGCTGCCTTTGCGCCCTACCTACAGGCACAACAGCAGTGGGGATCTGTGCTTTCCCAGAGACGCAAGATCTCATGGCGCTCGGCCGCGGCAGAGCCTCTTGCCGAAAAGGCAAACGTCCGGCTCCTTCTCCCACAAGGAAGGGCCCAGCCCTGAAAGCTCTTGCTGCTCTTCACGGTGCCTTGGCGCCCTATCTACAGGCATAACAGCAGTGGGGATCTGTGCTTTCCCAGAGACGTAACATCTCATGGCGCTCGGCCGCGGCAAAGCCTCTTGCCGAAAAGGCAAACGTCCGGCTCCTTCTCCCACAAGGAAGGGCCCAGCCCTGAAAGCTCTTGCTGCTCTTCACGGTGCCTTGGCGCCCTACCTACAGGCACAACAGCACTGGGGATCTGTGCTTTCCCAGAGACGCAACGTCTCATGGCGCTCGGCCGCGGCAGAGCCTCTTGCCGAAAAGGCAAACGTCCGGCTCCTTCTCCCACAAGGAAGGGCCCAGCCCTGAAAGCTCTTGCTGCTCTTCACGGTGCCTTGGCGCCCTATCTACAGGCACAACAGCAGTGGGGATCTGTGCTTTCCCAGAGACGCAACATCTCATGGCGCTCGGCCGCGGCAGAGCCTCTTGCCGAAAAGGCAAACGTCCGGCTCCTTCTCCCACAAGGAAGGGCCCAGCCCTGAAAGCTCTTGCTGCTCTTCACGGTGCCTTGGCGCCCTATCTACAGGCACAACAGCAGTGGGGATCTGTGCTTTCCCAGAGACGCAAGAGCTCATGGCGCTCGGCCACGGCAGAGCCTCTTGCCGAAAAGGCAAACGTCCGGCTCCTTCTCCCACAAGGAAGGGCCCAGCCCTGAAAGCTCTTGCTGCTCTTCACGGTGCCTTGGCGCCCTATCTACAGGCACAACAGCAGTCGGGATCTGTGCTTTCCCATTGACGCAATATCTCATGGCGCTCGGCCGCGGCAGAGCCTCTTGCCGAAAAGGCAAACGTCCGGCTCCTTCTCCCACAAGGAAGGGCCCAGCCCTGAAAGCTCTTGCTGCTCTTCACGGTGCCTTGGTGCCCTATCTACAGGCACAACAGCACTGGGGATCTGTGCTTTCCCAGAGACGCAAGATCTCATGGCGCTCGGCCGCGGCTGAGCCTCTTGCCGAAAAGGCAAACGTCCGGCTCCTTCTCCCACAAGGAAGGGCCCAGCCCTGAAAGCTCTTGCTGCTCTTCACGGTGCCTTGGCGCCCTATGTACAGGCACAACAGCAGTGGGGATCTGTGCTTTCCCAGAGACGCAAGATCTCATGGCGCTCGGCCGCGGCAGAGCCTCTTGCCGAAAAGGCAAACGTCCGGCTCCTTCTCCCACAAGGAAGGGCCCAGCCCTGAAAGCTGTTGCTGCTCTTCACGGTGCCTTGGCGCCCTATCTACAGGCACAACAGTACTGGGGATCTGTGCTTTCCCAGAGACGCAACATCTCATGGCGCTCGGCCGCGGCAGAGCCTCTTGCCGAAAAGGCAAACGTCCGGCTCCTTCTCCCACAAGGAAGGGCCCAGCCCTGAAAGCGCTTGCTGCTCTTCACGGTGCCTTGGTGCATTATCTACAGGCTCAACAGCACTGGGGATCTGTGCTTTCCCAGAGACGCAACATCTCATGGCGCTCGGCCACGGCAAAGCCTCTTGCCGAAAAGGAAAACGTCCGGCTCCTTCTCCCACAAGGAAGGGCCCAGCCCTGAAAGCTGTTGCTGCTCTTCACGGTGCCTTGGCACCCTATCTAAAGGCACAACAGCACTTGGTATCTGTGCTTTCCCAGAGACGCAACATCTCATGGCGCTCGGCCGCGGCAGAGACTCTTGCCGAAAAGGCAAACGTCCGGCTCCTTCTCCCACAAGGAAGGGCCCAGCCCTGAAAGCTCTCGCTGCTCTTCACGGTGCCTTGGTGCCCTATCTACAGGCACAACAGCACTGGGGATCTGTGCTTTCCCAGAGACGCAACATCTCATGGCGCTAGAACGCGGCAGAGCCTCTTGCCGAAAATGCAAACGTCCGGCTCCTTCTCCCACAAAGAAGGGCCCAGACCTGAAAGCTCTTGCTGCTCTTCACGGTGCCTTTGTGCCCTATCTACAGGCACAACAGCAGTGGGGATCTGTGCTTTCCCAGAGACGCAACATCTCATGGCGCTCGGCCGCGGCAAAGCCTCTTGCCGAAAAGGCAAACGTCCGGCTCCTTCTCCCACAAGGAAGGGCCCAGCCCTGAAAGCTCTTGCTGCTCTTCACGGTGCCTTGGCGCCCTACCTACAGGCACAACAGCACTGGGGATCTGTGCTTTCCCAGAGACGCAACGTCTCATGGCGCTCGGCCGCGGCAGAGCCTCTTGCGGAAAAGGTAAACGTCCGGCTCCTTCTCCCACAAGGAAGGGCCCAGCCCTGAAAGCTCTTGCTGCTCTTCACGGTGCCTTGGCGCCCTATCTACAGGCACAACAGCACTGGGGATCTGTTCTTTCCCAGAGACGCAACATCTCATGGCGCTGGGCCGCGGCAGAGCCTCTTGCCGAAAAGGCAAACGTCCGGCTCCTTCTCCCACAAGGAAGGGCCCAGCCCTGAAAGCTCTTGCTGCTCTTCACAGTGCCTTGGCGCCCTATCTACAGGCACAACAGCAGTGGGGATCTGTGCTTTCCCAGAGACGCAACATCTCATGGCGCTCGGCCGCGGCAAAGCCTCTTGCCGAAAAGGCAAACGTCCGGCTCCTTCTCCCACAAGGAAGGGCCCAGCCCTGAAAGCTCTTGCTGCTCTTCACGGTGCCTTGGCGCCCTATCTACAGGCACAACAGCAGTGGGGATCTGTGCTTTCCCAGAGACGCAACATCTCATGGCGCTCGCCCGCAAAAGAGCCTCTTGCCGAAAAGGCAAACGTCCGGCTCCTTCTCCCACAAGGAAGGGCCCAGCCCTGAAAGCTCTTGCTGCTCTTCACGGTGCCTTGGCGCCCTATCTACAGGCACAACAGCAGTGGGGATCTGTGCTTTCCCAGAGACGCAACATCTCATGGCGCTCGGCCGCGGCAGAGCCTCTTGCCGAAAAGGCAAACGTCCGGCTCCTTCTCCCACAAGGAAGGGCCCAGCCCTGAAAGCTCTTGCTGCTCTTCACGGTGCCTTGGCGCCCTACCTACAGGCACAACAGCACTGGGGATCTGTGCTTTCCCAGAGACGCAAGATCTCATGGTGCTCGGCCGCGGCTGAGCCTCTTGCCGAAAAGGCAAACGTCCGGCTCCTTCTCCCACAAAGAAGGGCTCAGCCCTGAAAGCTCTTGCTGCTCTTCATGGTGCCTTTGTGCCCTATCTACAGGCACAACAGCAGTGGGGATCTGTGCTTTCCCAGAGACGCAAGATCTCATGGTGCTCGGCAGCGGCAGAGCTTTTGCGCAAAAGGCAAACGTCCGGCTCCTTCTCCCACAAGGAAGGGCCCTGCCCTGAAAGCTCTTGCTTCTCTTCATGGTGCCTTGGCGCCCTACCTACAGGCACAACAGCACTGGGGATCGGTGCTTTCCCAGAGACGCAACATCTCATGGCGCTCGGCCGCGGCAGAGCCTCTTGCCGAAAAGGCAAACGTCCGGCTCCTTCTCCCACAAGGAAGGGCCCAGCCCTGAAAGCTCTTGCTGCTCTTCACGGTGCCTTGGCACCCTACCTACAGGCACAACAGCACTGGGGATCTGTGCTTTCCCAGAGACGCAACGTCTCATGGCGCTCGGCCGCGGCAGAGCCTCTTGCCGAAAAGGTAAACGTCCGGCTCCTTCTCCCACAAGGAAGGGCCCAGCCCTGAAAGCTCTTGCTGCTCTTCACGGTGCCTTGGCGCCCTATCTACAGGCACAACAGCACTGGGGATCTGTTCTTTCCCAGAGACGCAACATCTCATGGCGCTGGGCCGCGGCAGAGCCTCTTGCCGAAAAGGCAAACGTCCGGCTCCTTCTCCCACAAGGAAGGGCCCAGCCCTGAAAGCTGTTGCTGCTCTTCACGGTGCCTTGGCGCCCTATCTACAGGCACAACAGCAGTGGGGATCTGTGCTTTCCCAGAGACGCAACATCTCATGGCGCTCGCCCGCAAAAGATCCTCTTGCCGAAAAGGCAAACGTCCGGCTCCTTCTCCCACAAGGAAGGGCCCAGCCCTGAAAGCTCTTGCTGCTCTTCACGGTGCCTTGGCGCCCTATCTACAGGCACAACAGCACTGGGGATCTGTGCTTTCCCATTGACGCAAGATCTCATGGCGCTCGGCCGTGGCAGAGCCTCTTGCCGAAAAGGCAAACGTCCGGCTCCTTCTCCCACAAAGAAGGGCCCAGCCCTGAAAGCTCTTGCTGCTCTTCATGGTGCCTTTGTGCCCTATCTACAGGCACAACAGCAGTGGGGATCTGTGCTTTCCCAGAGACGCAACATCTCATGGCGCTCGGCCACGGCAAAGCCTCTTGCCGAAAAGGCAAACGTCCGGCTCCTTCTCCCACAAGGAAGGGCCCAGCCCTGAAAGCTGTTGCTGCTCTTCACGGTGCCTTTGCGCCCTACCTACAGGCACAACAGCACTGGGGATCTGTGCTTTCCCAGAGACGCAAGATCTCATGGCGCTCGGCAGCGGCAGAGCCTCTTGCCGAAAAGGCAAACGTCCGGCTCCTACTCCCACATGGAAGGGCCCAGCCCTGAAAGCTCTTGCTGCTCTTCACGGTGCCTTGGCGCCCTATCTACAGGCACAACAGCACTGGGGATCTGTGCTTTCCCAGAGACGCAACATCTCATGGCGCTCGGCCGCGGCAGAGCCTCTTGCCGAAAAGGCAAACGTCCGGCTCCTTCTCCCACAAGGAAGGGCCCAGCCCTGAAAGCTCTTGCTGCTCTTCACGGTGCCTTGGCGCCCTACCTACAGGCACAACAGCACTGGGGATCTGTGCTTTCCCAGAGACGCAAGATCTCATGGTGCTCGGCGGCGGCTGAGCCTCTTGCCGAAAAGGCAAACGTCCGGCTCCTTCTCCCACAAAGAAGGGCCCAGCCCTGAAAGCTCTTGCTGCTCTTCATGGTGCCTTTGTGCCCTATCTACAGGCACAACAGCACTGGGGATCTGTGCTTTCCCAGATACGCAAGATCTCATGGTGCTCGGCGGCGGCAGAGCCTTTGCGCAAAAGGCAAACGTCCAGCTCCTTCTCCCACAAGGAAGGGCCCTGCCCTGAAAGCTCTTGCTGCTCTTCATGGTGCCTTGGCGCCCTACCTACAGGCACAACAGCACTGGGGATCGGTGCTTTCCCAGAGACGCAACATCTCATGGCGCTCGGCCGCGGCAGAGCCTCTTGCCGAAAAGGCAAACGTCCGGCTCCTTCTCCCACAAGGAAGGGCCCAGCCCTGAAAGCTGTTGCTGCTCTTCACGGTGCCTTTGCGCCCTACCTACAGGCACAACAGCACTGGGGATCTGTGCTTTCCCAGAGACGCAAGATCTCATGGCGCTCGGCAGCGGCAGAGCCTCTTGCCGAAAAGGCAAACGTCCGGCTCCTACTCCCACATGGAAGGGCCCAGCCCTGAAAGCTCTTGCTGCTCTTCACGGTGCCTTGGCGCCCTATCTACAGGCACAACAGCACTGGGGATCTGTGCTTTCCCAGATACGCAACATCACATGGCGCTCGGCCGCGGCAGAGCCTCTTGCCGAAAAGGCAAACGTCCGGCTCCTTCTCCCACAAGGAAGGGCCCAGCCCTGAAAGCTCTTGCTGCTCTTCACGGTGCCTTGGCGCCCTACCTACAGGCACAACAGCAGTGGGGATCTGTGCTTTCCCAGAGACGCAAGATCTCATGGCGCTCGGCCGCGGCAGAGCCTCTTGCCGAAAAGGCAAACGTCCGGCTCCTTCTCCCACAAGGAAGGGCCCAGCCCTGAAAGCTCTTGCTGCTCTTCACGGTGCCTTGGCGCCCTATCTACAGGCACAACAGCACTGGGGATCTGTGCTTTCCCAGAGTCGCAACATCTCATGGCGCTCGGCCGCGGCAAAGCCTCTTGCCGAAAAGGCAAACGTCCGGCTCCTTCTCCCACAAGGAAGGGCCCAGCCCTGAAAGCTCTTGCTGCTCTTCACGGTGCCTTGGCGCCCTATCTACAGGCACAACAGCACTGGGGATCTGTGCTTTCCCAGAGACGCAACGTCTCATGGCGCTCGGCCGCGGCAGAGCCTCTTGCTGAAAAGGTAAACGTCCGGCTCCTTCTCCCACAAGGAAGGGCCCAGCCCTGAAAGCTCTTGCTGCTCTTCACTGTGCCTTGGCGCCCTACCTACAGGCACAACAGCACTGGGGATCTGTGCTTTCCCAGAGACGCAACGTCTCATGGCGCTCGGCCGCGGCAAAGCCTCTTGCCGAAAAGGCAAACGTCCGGCTCCTTCTCCCACAAGGAAGGGCCCAGCCCTGAAAGCTCTTGCTGCTCTTCACGGTGCCTTGGCGCCCTATCTACAGGCACAACAGCACTGGGGATCTGTGCTTTCCCAGAGACGCAAGATCTCATGGCGCTCCGCAGCGGCATAGCCTCTTGCCCAAAAGGCAAACGTCCGGCTCATTCTCCCACAAAAAAGGGCCCTGCCCTGAAAGCTCTTGCTGCTCTTCACGGTGCCTTGGCGCCCTATCTACAGGCACAACAGCAGTGGGGATCTGTGCTTTCCCAGAGACGCAACGTCTCATCGCGCTCGGCCGCGGCAGAGCCTCTTGCCGAAAAGGCAAACGTCCGGCTCCTTCTCCCACAAGGAAGGGCCCAGCCCTGAAAGCTCTTGCTGCTCTTCACGGTGCCTTGGCGCCCTACCTACAGGCACAACAGCAGTGGGGATCTGTGCTTTCCCAGAGACGCAACATCTCATGGTGCTCGGCCGCGGCTGAGCCTCTTGCCGAAAAGGCAAACGTCCGGCTCCTTCTCCCACAAAGAAGGGCCCAGCCCTGAAAGCTCTTGCTGCTCTTCATGGTGCCTTTGTGCCCTATCTACAGGCACAACAGCAGTGGGGATCTGTGCTTTCCCAGAGACGCAAGATCTCATGGTGCTCGGCAGCGGCAGAGCCTTTGCGCAAAAGGCAAACGTCCGGCTCCTTCTCCCACAAGGAAGGGCCCAGCCCTGAAAGCTCTTGCTGCTCTTCACGGTGCCTTGGCGCCCTATCTACAGGCACAACAGCAGTGGGGATCTGTGCTTTCCCAGAGACGCAACGTCTCATGGCGCTCGGCCGCGGCAGAGCCTCTTGCCGAAAAGGTAAACGTCCGGCTCCTTCTCCCACAAGGAAGGGCCCAGCCCTGAAAGCTCTTGCTGCTCTTCACTGTGCCTTGGCGCCCTACCTACAGGCACAACAGCACTGGGGATCTGTGCTTTCCCAGAGACGCAACGTCTCATGGCGCTCGGCCTCGGCAGAGCCTCTTGCCGAAAAGGCAAACGTCCGGCTCCTTCTCCCACAAGGAAGGGCCCAGCCCTGAAAGCTCTTGCTGCTCTTCACGGTGCCTTGGCGCCCTATCTACAGGCACAACAGCAGTGGGGATCTGTGCTTTCCCAGAGACGCAACGTCTCATGGCGCTCGGCCGCGGCAGAGCCTCTTGCCGAAAAGGTAAACGTCCGGCTCCTTCTCCCACAAGGAAGGGCCCAGCCCTGAAAGCTCTTGCTGCTCTTCACTGTGCCTTGGCGCCCTACCTACAGGCACAACAGCACTGGGGATCTGTGCTTTCCCAGAGACGCAACGTCTCATGGCGCTCGGCCGCGGCAAAGCCTCTTGCCGAAAAGGCAAACGTCCGGCTCCTTCTCCCACAAGGAAGGGCCCAGCCCTGAAAGCTCTTGCTGCTCTTCATGGTGCCTTGGTGCCCTATCTACAGGCACAACAGCACTGGGGATCTGTGCTTTCCCAGAGACGCAAGATCTCATGGCGCTCCGCAGCGGCATAGCCTCTTGCCCAAAAGGCAAACGTCCGGCTCATTCTCCCACAAAAAAGGGCCCTGCCCTGAAAGCTCTTGCTGCTCTTCACGGTGCCTTGGCGCCCTATCTACAGGCACAACAGCAGTGGGGATCTGTGCTTTCCCAGAGACGCAACGTCTCATCGCGCTCGGCCGCGGCAGAGCCTCTTGCCGAAAAGGCAAACGTCCGGCTCCTTCTCCCACAAGGAAGGGCCCAGCCCTGAAAGCTCTTGCTGCTCTTCACGGTGCCTTGGCGCCCTACCTACAGGCACAACAGCAGTGGGGATCTGTGCTTTCCCAGAGACGCAACATCTCATGGTGCTCGGCCGCGGCTGAGCCTCTTGCCGAAAAGGCAAACGTCCGGCTCCTTCTCCCACAAGGAAGGGCCCAGCCCTGAAAGCTCTTGCTGCTCTTCACGGTGCCTTGGCGCCCTATCTACAGGCACAACAGCACTGGGGATCTGTGCTTTCCCAGAGACGCAAGATCTCATGGTGCTCTGCAGCGGCAGAGCCTTTGCGCAAAAGGCAAACGTCCGGCTCCTTCTCCCACAAGGAAGGGCCCAGCCCTGAAAGCTCTTGCTGCTCTTCACGGTGCCTTTGTGCCCTATCTACAGGCACAACAGCAGTGGGGATCTGTGCTTTCCCAGAGACGCAAGATCTCATGGCGCTCGGCCGCGGCAAAGCCTCTTGCCGAAAAGGCAAATGTCCGGCTCCTTCTCCCACAAGGAAGGGCCCAGCCCTGAAAGCTCTTGCTGCTCTTCACGGTGCCTTGGCGCCCTATGTACAGGCACAACAGCACTGGGGATCTGTGCTTTCCCAGAGACGCAAGATCTCATGGCGCTCGGCCGCGGCAGAGCCTCTTGCCGAAAAGGCAAACGTCCGGCTCCTTCTCCCACAAGGAAGGGCCCAGCCCTGAAAGCTCTTGCTGCTCTTCACGGTGCCTTGGTGCATTATCTACAGGCTCAACAGCACTGGGGATCTGTGCTTTCCCAGAGACGCAACATCTCATGGCGCTCGGCCGCGGCAGAGCCTCTTGCCGAAATGGCAAACGTCCGGCTCCTTCTCCCACAAGGAAGGGCCCAGGCCTGAAAGCTCTTGCTGCTCTTCACGGTGCCTTGGCACCCTACCTACAGGCACAACAGCACTGGGGATCTGTGCTTTCCCAGAGACGCAAGAGCTCATGGCGCTCGGCCGCGGCAGAGCCTCTTGCCGAAAAGGCAAACGTCCGGCTCCTTCTCCCACAAGGAAGGGCCCAGCCCTGAAAGCTCTTGCTGCTCTTCATGGTGCCTTGGCGCCCTACCTACAGGCACAACAGCAGTGGGGATATGTGCTTTCCAAGAGACGCAACGTCTCATGGCGCTCGGCCGCGGCAGAGCCTCTTGCCCAAAAGGCAAACGTCCGGCTCCTTCTCCCACAAGGAAGGGCCCAGCCCTGAAAGCTCTTGCTGCTCTTCACGGTGCCTTGGCGCCCTACCTACAGGCACAACAGCACTGGGGATCTGTGCTTTCCCAGAGACGCAACATCTCATGGTGCTCGGCCGCGGCAGAGCCTCTTGCCGAAAAGGTAAACGTCCGGCTCATTCTCCCACAAGGATGGGCCCAGCCCTGAAAGCTCTTGCTGCTCTTCACGGTGCCTTGGCGCCCTACCTACAGGCACAACAGCACTGGGGATCTGTGCTTTCCCAGAGACGCAACGTCTCATGGCGCTCGGCCGCGGCAGAGCCTCTTGCCGAAAAGGCAAACGTCCGGCTCCTTCTCCCACAAGGAAGGGCCCAGCCCTGAAAGCTCTTGCTGCTCTTCACGGTGCCTTGGCGCCCTATCTACAGGCACAACAGCAGTGGGGATCTGTGCTTTCCCAGAGACGCAAGATCTCATGGCGCTCGGCCGCGGCAGAGCCTCTTGCCGAAAAGGCAAACGTCCGGCTCCTTCTCCCACAAGGAAGGGCCCAGCCCTGAAAGCTCTTGCTGCTCTTCACGGTGTCTTGGCGCCCTATCTACAGGCACAACAGCACTGGGGATCTGTGCTTTCCCAGAGACGCAACGTCTCATGGCGCTCGGCCGCGGCAGAGCCTCTTGCCGAAAAGGCAAACGTCCGGCTCCTTCTCCCACAAGGAAGGGCCCAGCCCTGAAAGCTCTTGCTGCTCTTCACGGTGCCTTGGCGCCCTATCTACAGGCACAACAGCAGTGGGGATCTGTGCTTTCCCAGAGACGCAACATCTCATGGCGCTCGGCCGCGGCAGAGCCTCTTGCCGAAAAGGCAAACGTCCGGCTCCTTCTCCCACAAGGAAGGGCCCTGCCCTGAAAGCTCTTGCTGCTCTTCACGGTGCCTTGGCGCCCTATCTACAGGCACAACAGCAGTGGGGATCTGTGCTTTCCCAGAGACGCAACATCTCATGGCGCTCGGCCGCGGCAGAGCCTCTTGCCGAAAAGGCAAACGTCCGGCTCCTTCTCCCACAAGGAAGGGCCCAGCCCTGAAAGCTCTTGCTGCTCTTCACGGTGCCTTGGCGCCCTATCTACAGGCACAACAGCAGTGGGGATCTGTGCTTTCCCAGAGACGCAAGATCTCATGGCGCTCGGCCGCGACAGAGCCTCTTGCCGAAAAGGCAAACGTCCGGCTCCTTCTCCCACAAGGAAGGGCCCAGCCCTGAAAGCTCTTGCTGCTCTTCACGGTGCCTTGGCGCCCTATCTACAGGCACAACAGCACTGGGGATCTGTGCTTTCCCAGAGACGGAACATCTCATGGCGCTCGGCCGCGGCAGAGCCTCTTGCCGAAAAGGCAAACGTCCGGCTCCTTCTCCCACAAGGAAGGGCCCAGCCCTGAAAGCTCTTGCTGCTCTTCACGGTGCCTTGGCGCCCTATCTACAGGCACAACAGCACTGGGGATCTGTGCTTTCCCAGAGACGCAACATCTCATGGCGCTCGGCAGCGGCAGAGCCTCTTGCCGAAAAGGCAAACGTCCGGCTCCTTCTCCCACAAGGAAGGGCCCAGCCCTGAAAGCTCTTGCTGCTCTTCACGGTGCCTTGGCGCCCTATCTACAGGCACAACAGCAGTGGGGATCTGTGCTTTCCCATTAACGCAAGATCTCATGGCGCTCGGCCGCGGCAGAGCCTCTTGCCGAAAAGGCAAACGTCCGGCTCCTTCTCCCACAAGGAAGGGCCCAGCCCTGAAAGCTCTTGCTGCTCTTCACGGTGCCTTGGCGCCCTATCTACAGGCACAACAGCACTGGGGATCTGTGCTTTCCCAGAGACGCAACATCTCATGGCGCTCGGCCGCGGCAGAGCCTCTTGCCGAAAAGGCAAACGTCCGGCTCCTTCTCCCACAAGGAAGGGCCCAGCCCTGAAAGCTCTTGCTGCTCTTCACGGTGCCTTGGTGCATTATCTACAGGCTCAACAGCACTGGGGATCTGTGCTTTCCCAGAGACGCAACATCTCATGGCGCTCGGCCGCGGCAGAGCCTCTTGCCGAAAAGGCAAACGTCCGGCTCCTTCTCCCACAAGGAAGGGCCCTGCCCTGAAAGCTCTTGCTGCTCTTCACGGTGCCTTGGCGCCCTATCTAAAGGCACAACAGCACTGGGGATCTGTGCTTTCCCAGAGACGCAACGTCTCATGGCGCTCGGCCGCGGCAGAGCCTCTTGCCGAAAAGGCAAACGTCCGGCTCCTTCTCCCACAAGGAAGGGCCCAGCCCTGAAAGCTCTTGCTGCTCTTCACGGTGCCTTGGCGCCCTATCTACAGGCACAACAGCAGTGGGGATCTGTGCTTTCCCAGAGACGCAAGATCTCATGGCGCTCGGCCGCGGCAGAGCCTCTTGCCGAAAAGGCAAACGTCCGGCTCCTTCTCCCACAAGGAAGGGCCCAGCCCTGAAAGCTCTTGCTGCTCTTCACGGTGCCTTTGCGCCCTACCTACAGGCACAACAGCACTGGGGATCTGTGCTTTCCCAGAGACGCAACATCTCATGGCGCTCGGCCGCGGCAGAGCCTCTTGCCGAAAAGGCAAACGTCCGGCTCCTTCTCCCACAAGGAAGGGCCCAGCCCTGAAAGCTCTTGCTGCTCTTCACGGTGCCTTGGGGCCCTATCTAAAAACACAACAGCAGTGGGGATCTGTGCTTTCCCAGAGACGCAACATCTCATGGCGCTCGGCCGCGGCAGAGCCTCTTGCCGAAAAGGCAAACGTCCGGCTCCTTCTCCCACAAGGAAGGGCCCAGCCCTGAAAGCTCTTGCTGCTCTTCACGGTGCCTTGGGGCCCTATCTACAGGCACAACAGCAGTGGGGATCTGTGCTTTCCCAGAGACGCAACATCTCATGGCGCTCGGCCGCGGCAGAGCCTCTTGCCGAAAAGGCAAACGTCCGGCTCCTTCTCCCACAAGGAAGGGCCCAGCCCTGAAAGCTCTTGCGGCTCTTCATGGTGCCTTGGCGCCCTATCTACAGGCACAACAGCACTGGGGATCTGTGCTTTCCCAGAGACGCAAGAGCTCATGGCGCTCGGCCGCGGCAAAGCCTCTTGCCCAAAAGGCAAACGTCCGGCTCCTTCTCCCACAAGGAAGGGCCCAGCCCTGAAAGCTCTTGCTGCTCTTCACGGTGCCTTGGCGCCCTACCTACAGGCACAACAGCACTGGGGATCTGTGCTTTCCCAGAGACGCAACATCTCATGGCGCTCGGCCACGGTAAAGCCTCTTGCCGAAAAGGCAAACGTCCGGCTCCTTCTCCCACAAGGAAGGGCCCAGCCCTGAAAGCTCTTGCTGCTCTTCACGGTGCCTTGGCGCCCTATCTACAGGCACAACAGCACTGGGGATCTGTGCTTTCCCAGAGACGCAACGTCTCATGGCGCTCGGCCGCGGCAGAGCCTCTTGCCCAAAAGGCAAATGTCCGGCTCCTTCTCCCACAAGGAAGGGCCCAGCCCTGAAAGCTCTTGCTGCTCTTCACGGTGCCTTGGCGCCCTATCTACAGGCACAACAGCACTGGGGATCTGTGCTTTCCCAGAGACGCAAGATCTCATGGTGCTCGGCCGCGGCAGAGCCTCTTCCCGAAAAGGCAAACGTCCGGCTCCTTCTCCCACAAGGAAGGGCCCTGCCCTGAAAGCTCTTGCTGCTCTTCATGGTGCCTTGGCGCCCTACCTACAGGCACAACAGCACTGGGGATCTGTGCTTTCCCAGAGACGCAACATCTCATGGCGCTCGGCCGCGGCAAAGCCTCTTGCCGAAAAGGCAAACGTCCGGCTCCTTCTCCCACAAGGAAGGGCCCAGCCCTGAAAGCTCTTGCTGCTCTTCATGGTGCCTTGGCGCCCTACCTACAGGCACAACAGCACTGGGGATCTGTGCTTTCCCAGAGACGCAACATCTCATGGCGCTCGGCCGCGGCAGAGCCTCTTGCCGAAAAGGCAAATGTCCGGCTCCTTCTCCCACAAGGAAGGGCCCAGCCCTGAAAGCTCTTGCTGCTCTTCACGGTGCCTTGGCGCCCTACCTACAGGCACAACAGCCCTGGGGATCTGTGCTTTCCCAGAGACGCAACATCTCATGGCGCTCGGCCGCGGCAAAGCCTCTTGCCGAAAAGGCAAACGTCCGGCTCCTTCTCCCACAAGGAAGGGCCCAGCCCTGAAAGCTCTTTCTGCTCTTCACGGTGCCTTGGCGCCCTATCTACAGGCACAACAGCACTAGGGATCTGTGCTTTCCCAGAGACGCAACGTCTCATGGCGCTCAGCCGCGGCAGAGCCTCTTGCCGAAAAGGCAAACGTCCGGCTCCTTCTCCCACAAGGAAGGGCCCAGCCCTGAAAGCTCTTGCTGCTCTTCACGGTGCCTTGGCGCCCTATCTACAGGCACAACAGCACTGGGGATCTGTGCTTTCCCAGAGACGCAACATCTCATGGCGCTCGGCCGCGGCAGAGCCTCTTGCCGAAAAGGCAAACGTCCGGCTCCTTCTCCCACAAGGAAGGGCCCAGCCCTGAAAGCTCTTGCTGCTCTTCACGGTGCCTTGGCGCCCTATCTACAGGCACAACAGCAGTGGGGATCTGTGCTTTCCCAGAGACGCAACATCTCATGGCGCTCGGCTGCGGCAGAGCCTCTTGCCGAAAAGGCAAACGTCCGGCTCCTTCTCCCAAAAGGAAGGGCCCAGCCCTGAAAGCTCTTGCTGCTCTTCACGGTGCCTTGGCGCCCTATCTACAGGCACAACAGCACTGGGGATCTGTGCTTTCCCAGAGACGGAACATCTCATGGCGCTCGGCCGCGGCAGAGCCTCTTGCCGAAAAGGCAAACGTCCGGCTCCTTCTCCCACAAGGAAGGGCCCAGCCCTGAAAGCTCTTGCTGCTCTTCACGGTGCCTTGGCGCCCTATCTACAGGCACAACAGCACTGGGGATCTGTGCTTTCCCAGAGACGCAAGATCTCATGGCGCTCGGCCGCGGCAGAGCCTCTTGCCGAAAAGGCAAACGTCCGGCTCCTTCTCCCACAAGGAAGGGCCCAGCCCTGAAAGCTCTTGCTGCTCTTCACGGTGCCTTGGCGCCCTACCTACAGGCACAACAGCACTGGGGATCTGTGCTTTCCCAGAGACGCAAGATCTCATGGCGCTCGGCCGCGGCAAAGCCTCTTGCCGAAAAGGCAAACGTCCGGCTCCTTCTCCCACAAGGAAGGGCCCAGCCCTGAAAGCTCTTGCTGCTCTTCACGGTGCCTTGGCGCCCTATCTACAGGCACAACAGCACTGGGGATCTGTGCTTTCCCAGAGACGCAACATCTCATGGCGCTAGGCCGCGGCAAAGCCTCTTGCCGAAAAGGCAAACGTCCGGCTCCTTCTCCCACAAGGAAGGGCCCAGCCCTGAAAGCTCTTGCTGCTCTTCACGGTGCCTTGGCGCCCTATCTACAGGCACAACAGCACTGGGGATCTGTGCTTTCCCAGAGACACAAGATCTCATGGTGCTCGGCAGCGGCAGAGCCTCTTGCCGAAAAGGCAAACGTCCGGCTCCTTCTCCCACAAGGAAGGGCCCAGCCCTGAAAGCTGTTGCTGCTCTTCACGGTGCCTTGGCGCCCTACCTACAGGCACAACAGCACTGGGGATCTGTGCTTTCCCACAGACGCAACATCTCATGGCGCTCGGCCGCGGCAAAGCCTCTTGCCGAAAAGGCAAATGTCCGGCTCCTTCTCCCACAAGGAAGGGCCCAGCCCTGAAAGCTCTTGCTGCTCTTCACGGTGCCTTGGCGCCCTATCTACAGGGACAACAGCAGTGGGGATCTGTGCTTTCCCAGAGACGCAACATCTCATGGCGCTCAGCCGCGGCAAAGCCTCTTGCCGAAAAGGCAAACGTCCGGCTCCTTCTCCCACAAGGAAGGGCCCAGCCCTGAAAGCTCTTGCTGCTCTTCAGGGTGCCTTGGCGCCCTATCTACAGGCACAACAGCAGTGGGGATCTGTGCTTTCCCAGAGACGCAACATCTCATGGCGCTCGGCTGCGGCAGAGCCTCTTGCCGAAAAGGCAAACGTCCGGCTCCTTCTCCCACAAGGAAGGGCCCAGCCCTGAAAGCTCTTGCTGCTCTTCACGGTGCCTTGGCGCCCTATCTACAGGCACAACAGCACTGGGGATCTGTGCTTTCCCAGAGACGCAAGATGTATTGGTGCTCGGCCGCGGCAGAGCCTCTTGCCGAAAAGGCAAACGTCCGGCTCCTTCTCCCACAAGGAAGGGCCCAGCCCTGAAAGCTCTTGCTGCTCTTCACGGTGCCTTGGCGCCCTATCTACAGGCACAACAGCACTGGGGATCTGTGCTTTCCCAGAGACGCAAGATCTCATGGCGCTCGGCCGCGGCAGAGCCTCTTGCCGAAAAGGCAAACGTCCGGCTCCTTCTCCCACAAGGAAGGGCCCAGCCCTGAAAGCTCTTGCTGCTCTTCACGGTGCCTTGGCGCCCTACCTACAGGCACAACAGCACTGGGGATCTGTGCTTTCCCAGAGACGCAAGATCTCATGGCGCTCGGCCGCGGCAAAGCCTCTTGCCGAAAAGGCAAACGTCCGGCTCCTTCTCCCACAAGGAAGGGCCCAGCCCTGAAAGCTCTTGCTGCTCTTCACGGTGCCTTGGCGCCCTATCTACAGGCACAACAGCAGTGGGGATCTGTGCTTTCCAAGAGACGCAACATCTCATGGCGCTCGGCCGCGGCAGAGCCTCTTGCCGAAAAGGCAAACGTCCGGCTCCTTCTCCCACAAGGAAGGGCCCAGCCCTGAAAGCTCTTGCTGCTCTTCACGGTGCCTTGGCGCCCTATCTACAGGCACAACAGCACTGGGGATCTGTGCTTTCCCAGAGACGGAACATCTCATGGTGCTCGGCCGCGGCAGAGCCTCTTGCCGAAAAGGCAAACGTCCGGCTCCTTCTCCCACAAGGAAGGGCCCAGCCCTGAAATCTCTTGCTGCTCTTCACGGTGCCTTGGCGCCCTATCTACAGGCACAACAGCACTGGGGATCTGTGCTTTCCCAGAGACACAAGATCTCATGGTGCTCGGCAGCGGCAGAGCCTCTTGCCCAAAAGGCAAACGTCCGGCTCCTTCTCCCACAAGGAAGGGCCCTGCCCTGAAAGCTCTTGCTGCTCTTCATGGGGCCTTGGCGCCCTACCTACAGGCACAACAGCACTGGGGATCTGTGCTTTCCCAGAGACGCAAGATCTCATGGCGCTCGGCCGCGGCAGAGCCTCTTGCCGAAAAGGCAAACGTCCGGCTCCTTCTCCCACAAGGAAGGGCCCAGCCCTGAAAGCTCTTGCTGCTCTTCACGGTGCCTTTGCGCCCTACCTACAGGCACAACAGCACTGGGGATCTGTGCTTTCCCAGAGACGCAACATCTCATGGCTCTCGGCCGCGGCAAAGCCTCTTGCCGAAAAGGCAAATGTCCGGCTCCTTCTCCCACAAGGAAGGGCCCAGCCCTGAAAGCTCTTGCTGCTCTTCACGGTGCCTTGGCGCCCTACTTACAGGCACAACAGCACTGGGGATCTGTGCTTTCCCAGAGACGCAACATCTCATGGCGCTCAGCCGCGGCAAAGCCTCTTGCCGAAAAGGCAAACGTCCGGCTCCTTCTCCCACAAGGAAGGGCCCAGCCCTGAAAGCTCTTGCTGCTCTTCACGGTGCCTTGGCGCCCTATCTACAGGCACAACAGCACTGGGGATCTGTGCTTTCCCAGAGACGCAAGATCTCATGGCGCTCGGCCGCGGCAGAGCCTCTTGCCGAAAAGGCAAACGTCCGGCTCCTTCTCCCACAAGGAAGGGCCCTGCCCTGAAAGCTCTTGCTGCTCTTCACGGTGCCTTGGCGCCCTATCTACAGGCACAACAGCACTGGGGATCTGTGCTTTCCCAGAGACGCAAGATGTATTGGTGCTCGGAAGCGGCAGAGCCTCTTGCCGAAAAGGCAAACGTCCGGCTCCTTCTCCCACAAGGAAGGGCCCAGCCCTGAAAGCTCTTGCTGCTCTTCACGGTGCCTTGGCACCCTATCTACAGGCACAACAGCAGTGGGGATCTGTGCTTTCCCAGAGACGCAACATCTCATGGCGCTCGGCCGCGGCAGAGCCTCTTGCCCAAAAGGCAAACGTCCGGCTCCTTCTCCCACAAGGAAGGGCCCAGCCCTGAAAGCTCTTGCTGCTCTTCACGGTGCCTTGGCGCCTTATCTACAGGCACAACAGCAGTGGGGATCTGTGCTTTCCCAGAGACGCAACATGTCTTGGCGCTCGGCCGCGGCAGAGCCTCTTGCCGAAAAGGCAAACGTCCGGCTCCTTCTCCCACAAGGAAGGGCCCAGCCCTGAAAGCTCTTGCTGCTCTTCACGGTGCCTTGGGGCCCTATCTACAGGCACAACAGCAGTGGGGATCTGTGCTTTCCCAGAGACGCAACATCTCATGGCGCTCGGCTGCGGCAGAGCCTCTTGCCGAAAAGGCAAACGTCCGGCTCCTTCTCCCAAAAGGAAGGGCCCAGCCCTGAAAGCTCTTGCTGCTCTTCACGGTGCCTTGGCGCCCTATCTACAGGCACAACAGCACTGGGGATCTGTGCTTTCCCAGAGACGGAACATCTCATGGCGCTCGGCCGCGGCAGAGCCTCTTGCCGAAAAGGCAAACGTCCGGCTCCTTCTCCCACAAGGAAGGGCCCAGCCCTGAAAGCTCTTGCTGCTCTTCACGGTGCCTTGGCGCCCTATCTACAGGCACAACAGCACTGGGGATCTGTGCTTTCCCAGAGACGCAAGATCTCATGGCGCTCGGCCGCGGCAGAGCCTCTTGCCGAAAAGGCAAACGTCCGGCTCCTTCTCCCACAAGGAAGGGCCCAGCCCTGAAAGCTCTTGCTGCTGTTCACGGTGCCTTGGCGCCCTACCTACAGGCACAACAGCACTGGGGATCTGTGCTTTCCCAGAGACGCAAGATCTCATGGCGCTCGGCCGCGGCAAAGCCTCTTGCCGAAAAGGCAAACGTCCGGCTCCTTCTCCCACAAGGAAGGGCCCAGCCCTGAAAGCTCTTGCTGCTCTTCACGGTGCCTTGGCGCCCTATCTACAGGCACAACAGCACTGGGGATCTGTGCTTTCCCAGAGACGCAACATCTCATGGCGCTAGGCCGCGGCAAAGCCTCTTGCCGAAAAGGCAAACGTCCGGCTCCTTCTCCCACAAGGAAGGGCCCAGCCCTGAAAGCTCTTGCTGCTCTTCACGGTGCCTTGGCGCCCTATCTACAGGCACAACAGCACTGGGGATCTGTGCTTTCCCAGAGACACAAGATCTCATGGTGCTCGGCAGCGGCAGAGCCTCTTGCCGAAAAGGCAAACGTCCGGCTCCTTCTCCCACAAGGAAGGGCCCAGCCCTGAAAGCTCTTGCTGCTCTTCATGGGGCCTTGGCGCCCTACCTACAGGCACAACAGCACTGGGGATCTGTGCTTTCCCAGAGACGCAACATCTCATGGCGCTCGGCCGCGGCAGAGCCTCTTGCCGAAAAGGCAAACGTCCGGCTCCTTCTCCCACAAGGAAGGGCCCAGCCCTGAAAGCTCTTGCTGCTCTTCACGGTGCCTTGGCGCCCTACCTACAGGCACAACAGCACTGGGGATCTGTGCTTTCCCAGAGACGCAACATCTCATGGCGCTCGGCCGCGGCAAAGCCTCTTGCCGAAAAGGCAAACGTCCGGCTCCTTCTCCCACAAGGAAGGGCCCAGCCCTGAAAGCTCTTGCTGCTCTTCACGGTGCCTTGGCGCCCTATCTACAGGGACAACAGCAGTGGGGATCTGTGCTTTCCCAGAGATGCAACATCTCATGGCGCTCAGCCGCGGCAAAGCCTCTTGCCGAAAAGGCAAACGTCCGGCTCCTTCTCCCACAAGGAAGGGCCCAGCCCTGAAAGCTCTTGCTGCTCTTCAGGGTGCCTTGGCGCCCTATCTACAGGCACAACAGCACTGGGGATCTGTGCTTTCCCAGAGACGCAACATCTCATGGCGCTCGGCTGCGGCAGAGCCTCTTGCCGAAAAGGCAAACGTCCGGCTCCTTCTCCCACAAGGAAGGGCCCAGCCCTGAAAGCTCTTGCTGCTCTTCACGGTGCCTTGGCGCCCTATCTACAGGCACAACAGCACTGGGGATCTGTGCTTTCCCAGAGACGCAAGATGTATTGGTGCTCGGCCGCGGCAGAGCCTCTTGCCGAAAAGGCAAACGTCCGGCTCCTTCTCCCACAAGGAAGGGCCCAGCCCTGAAAGCTCTTGCTGCTCTTCACGGTGCCTTGGCGCCCTATCTACAGGCACAACAGCACTGGGGATCTGTGCTTTCCCAGAGACGCAAGATCTCATGGCGCTCGGCCGCGGCAGAGCCTCTTGCCGAAAAGGCAAACGTCCGGCTCCTTCTCCCACAAGGAAGGGCCCAGCCCTGAAAGCTCTTGCTGCTCTTCACGGTGCCTTGGCGCCCTACCTACAGGCACAACAGCACTGGGGATCTGTGCTTTCCCAGAGACGCAAGATCTCATGGCGCTCGGCCGCGGCAAAGCCTCTTGCCGAAAAGGCAAACGTCCGGCTCCTTCTCCCACAAGGAAGGGCCCAGCCCTGAAAGCTCTTGCTGCTCTTCACGGTGCCTTGGCGCCCTATCTACAGGCACAACAGCAGTGGGGATCTGTGCTTTCCAAGAGACGCAACATCTCATGGCGCTAGGCCGCGGCAAAGCCTCTTTCTGAAAAGGCAAACGTCCGGCTCCTTCTCCCACAAGGAAGGGCCCAGCCCTGAAAGCTCTTGCTGCTCTTCACGGTGCCTTGGCGCCCTATCTACAGGCACAACAGCACTGGGGATCTGTGCTTTCCCAGAGACGGAACATCTCATGGTGCTCGGCCGCGGCAGAGCCTCTTGCCGAAAAGGCAAACGTCCGGCTCCTTCTCCCACAAGGAAGGGCCCAGCCCTGAAATCTCTTGCTGCTCTTCACGGTGCCTTGGCGCCCTATCTACAGGCACAACAGCACTGGGGATCTGTGCTTTCCCAGAGACACAAGATCTCATGGTGCTCGGCAGCGGCAGAGCCTCTTGCCCAAAAGGCAAACGTCCGGCTCCTTCTCCCACAAGGAAGGGCCCTGCCCTGAAAGCTCTTGCTGCTCTTCATGGGGCCTTGGCGCCCTACCTACAGGCACAACAGCACTGGGGATCTGTGCTTTCCCAGAGACGCAAGATCTCATGGCGCTCGGCCGCGGCAGAGCCTCTTGCCGAAAAGGCAAACGTCCGGCTCCTTCTCCCACAAGGAAGGGCCCAGCCCTGAAAGCTCTTGCTGCTCTTCACGGTGCCTTTGCGCCCTACCTACAGGCACAACAGCACTGGGGATCTGTGCTTTCCCAGAGACGCAACATCTCATGGCTCTCGGCCGCGGCAAAGCCTCTTGCCGAAAAGGCAAATGTCTGGCTCCTTCTCCCACAAGGAAGGGCCCAGCCCTGAAAGCTCTTGCTGCTCTTCACGGTGCCTTGGCGCCCTATCTACAGGGACAACAGCAGTGGGGATCTGTGCTTTCCCAGAGACGCAACATCTCATGGCGCTCAGCCGCGGCAAAGCCTCTTGCCGAAAAGGCAAACGTCTGGCTCCTTCTCCCACAAGGAAGGGCCCAGCCCTGAAAGCTCTTGCTGCTCTTCACGGTGCCTTGGCGCCCTATCTACAGGCACAACAGCACTGGGGATCTGTGCTTTCCCAGAGACGCAAGATCTCATGGCGCTCGGCCGCGGCAGAGCCTCTTGCCGAAAAGGCAAACGTCCGGCTCCTTCTCCCACAAGGAAGGGCCCTGCCCTGAAAGCTCTTGCTGCTCTTCACGGTGCCTTGGCGCCCTATCTACAGGCACAACAGCACTGGGGATCTGTGCTTTCCCAGAGACGCAAGATGTATTGGTGCTCGGAAGCGGCAGAGCCTCTTGCCGAAAAGGCAAACGTCCGGCTCCTTCTCCCACAAGGAAGGGCCCAGCCCTGAAAGCTCTTGCTGCTCTTCACGGTGCCTTGGCACCCTATCTACAGGCACAACAGCAGTGGGGATCTGTGCTTTCCCAGAGACGCAACATCTCATGGCGCTCGGCCGCGGCAGAGCCTCTTGCCCAAAAGGCAAACGTCCGGCTCCTTCTCCCACAAGGAAGGGCCCAGCCCTGAAAGCTCTTGCTGCTCTTCACGGTGCCTTGGCGCCCTATCTACAGGCACAACAGCAGTGGGGATCTGTGCTTTCCCAGAGACGCAACATGTCTTGGCGCTCGGCCGCGGCAGAGCCTCTTGCCGAAAAGGCAAACGTCCGGCTCCTTCTCCCACAAGGAAGGGCCCAGCCCTGAAAGCTCTTGCTGCTCTTCACGGTGCCTTGGGGCCCTATCTACAGGCACAACAGCAGTGGGGATCTGTGCTTTCCCAGAGACGCAACATCTCATGGCGCTCGGCCGCGGCAGAGCCTCTTGCCGAAAAGGCAAACGTCCGGCTCCTTCTCCCACAAGGAAGGGCCCAGCCCTGAAAGCTCTTGCTGCTCTTCACGGTGCCTTGGCGCCCTATCTACAGGCACAACAGCACTGGGGATCTGTGCTTTCCCAGAGACGCAACATCTCATGGCGCTCGGCCGCGGTAAAGCCTCTTGCCGAAAAGGCAAACGTCCGGCTCCTTCTCCCACAAGGAAGGGCCCAGCCCTGAAAGCTCTTGCTGCTCTTCACGGTGCCTTGGCGCCCTATCTACAGGCACAACAGCACTGGGGATCTGTGCTTTCCCAGAGACGCAACGTCTCATGGCGCTCGGCCGCGGCAGAGCTTCTTGCCGAAAAGGCAAACGTCCGGCTCCTTCTCCCACAAGGAAGGGCCCAGCCCTGAAAGCTCTTGCTGCTCTTCACGGTGCCTTGGCGCCCTATCTACAGGCACAACAGCACTGGGGATCTGTGCTTTCCCAGAGACGCAACATCTCATGGTGCTCGGCCGCGGCAGAGCCTCTTCCCGAAAAGGCAAACGTCCGGCTCCTTCTCCCACAAGTAAGGGCCCTGCCCTGAAAGCTCTTGCTGCTCTTCATGGTGCCTTGGCGCCCTACCTACAGGCACAACAGCAGTGGGGATCTGTGCTTTCCCAGAGACGCAACATCTCATGGCGCTCGGCCGCGGCACAGCCTCTTGCCGAAAAGGCAAACGTCCGGCTCCTTCTCCCACAAGGAAGGGCCCAGCCCTGAAAGCTCTTGCTGCTCTTCATGGTGCCTTGGCGCCCTACCTACAGGCACAACAGCACTGGGGATCTGTGCTCTCCCAGAGACGCAAGATCTCATGGCGCTCGGCCGCGGCAGAGCCTCTTCCCGAAAAGGCAAACGTCCGGCTCCTTCTCCCACAAGGAAGGGCCCAGCCCTGAAAGCTCTTGCTGCTCTTCACGGTGCCTTGGCGCCCTATCTACAGGCACAACAGCACTGGGGATCTGTGCTTTCCCAGAGACGCAACATCTCATGGTGCTCGGCCGCGGCAGAGCCTCTTCCCGAAAAGGCAAACGTCCGGCTCCTTCTCCCACAAGTAAGGGCCCTGCCCTGAAAGCTCTTGCTGCTCTTCATGGTGCCTTGGCGCCCTACCTACAGGCACAACAGCAGTGGGGATCTGTGCTTTCCCAGAGACGCAACATCTCATGGCGCTCGGCCGCGGCACAGCCTCTTGCCGAAAAGGCAAACGTCCGGCTCCTTCTCCCACAAGGAAGGGCCCAGCCCTGAAAGCTCTTGCTGCTCTTCACGGTGCCTTGGCGCCCTATCTACAGGCACAACAGCACTGGGGATCTGTGCTTTCCCAGAGACGCAAGATGTATTGGTGCTCGGCCGCGGCAGAGCCTCTTGCCGAAAAGGCAAACGTCCGGCTCCTTCTCCCACAAGGAAGGGCCCAGCCCTGAAAGCTCTTGCTGCTCTTCACGGTGCCTTGGCGCCCTATCTACAGGCACAACAGCAGTGGGGATCTGTGCTTTCCCAGAGACGCAAGATCTCATGGCGCTCGGCCGCGGCAGAGCCTCTTGCCGAAAAGGCAAACGTCCGGCTCCTTCTCCCACAAGGAAGGGCCCAGCCCTGAAAGCTCTTGCTGCTCTTCACGGTGCCTTGGCGCCCTACCTACAGGCACAACAGCACTGGGGATCTGTGCTTTCCCAGAGACGCAAGATCTCATGGCGCTCGGCCGCGGCAAAGCCTCTTGCCGAAAAGGCAAACGTCCGGCTCCTTCTCCCACAAGGAAGGGCCCAGCCCTGAAAGCTCTTGCTGCTCTTCACGGTGCCTTGGCGCCCTATCTACAGGCACAACAGCAGTGGGGATCTCTGCTTTCCAAGAGACGCAACATCTCATGGCGCTAGGCCGCGGCAAAGCCTCTTGCTGAAAAGGCAAACGTCCGGCTCCTTCTCCCACAAGGAAGGGCCCAGCCCTGAAAGCTCTTGCTGCTCTTCACGGTGCCTTGGCGCCCTATCTACAGGCACAACAGCACTGGGGATCTGTGCTTTCCCAGAGACGGAACATCTCATGGCGCTCGGCCGCGGCAGAGCCTCTTGCCGAAAAGGCAAACGTCCGGCTCCTTCTCCCACAAGGAAGGGCCCAGCCCTGAAATCTCTTGCTGCTCTTCACGGTGCCTTGGCGCCCTATCTACAGGCACAACAGCACTGGGGATCTGTGCTTTCCCAGAGACACAAGATCTCATGGTGCTCGGCAGCGGCAGAGCCTCTTGCCCAAAAGGCAAACGTCCGGCTCCTTCTCCCACAAGGAAGGGCCCTGCCCTGAAAGCTCTTGCTGCTCTTCATGGGGCCTTGGCGCCCTACCTACAGGCACAACAGCACTGGGGATCTGTGCTTTCCCAGAGACGCAAGATCTCATGGCGCTCGGCCGCGGCAGAGCCTCTTGCCGAAAAGGCAAACGTCCGGCTCCTTCTCCCACAAGGAAGGGCCCAGCCCTGAAAGCTCTTGCTGCTCTTCACGGTGCCTTTGCGCCCTACCTACAGGCACAACAGCACTGGGGATCTGTGCTTTCCCAGAGACGCAACATCTCATGGCTCTCGGCCGCGGCAAAGCCTCTTGCCGAAAAGGCAAATGTCTGGCTCCTTCTCCCACAAGGAAGGGCCCAGCCCTGAAAGCTCTTGCTGCTCTTCACGGTGCCTTGGCGCCCTATCTACAGGGACAACAGCAGTGGGGATCTGTGCTTTCCCAGAGACGCAACATCTCATGGCGCTCAGCCGCGGCAAAGCCTCTTGCCGAAAAGGCAAACGTCCGGCTCCTTCTCCCACAAGGAAGGGTTCAGCCCTGAAAGCTCTTGCTGCTCTTCACGGTGCCTTGGCGCCCTATCTACAGGCACAACAGCACTGGGGATCTGTGCTTTCCCAGAGACGCAAGATCTCATGGCGCTCGGCCGCGGCAGAGCCTCTTGCCGAAAAGGCAAACGTCCGGCTCCTTCTCCCACAAGGAAGGGCCCTGCCCTGAAAGCTCTTGCTGCTCTTCACGGTGCCTTGGCGCCCTATCTACAGGCACAACAGCACTGGGGATCTGTGCTTTCCCAGAGACGCAAGATGTATTGGTGCTCGGAAGCGGCAGAGCCTCTTGCCGAAAAGGCAAACGTCCGGCTCCTTCTCCCACAAGGAAGGGCCCAGCCCTGAAAGCTCTTGCTGCTCTTCACGGTGCCTTGGCACCCTATCTACAGGCACAACAGCAGTGGGGATCTGTGCTTTCCCAGAGACGCAACATCTCATGGCGCTCGGCCGCGGCAGAGCCTCTTGCCCAAAAGGCAAACGTCCGGCTCCTTCTCCCACAAGGAAGGGCCCAGCCCTGAAAGCTCTTGCTGCTCTTCACGGTGCCTTGGCGCCTTATCTACAGGCACAACAGCAGTGGGGATCTGTGCTTTCCCAGAGACGCAACATGTCTTGGCGCTCGGCCGCGGCAGAGCCTCTTGCCGAAAAGGCAAACGTCCGGCTCCTTCTCCCACAAGGAAGGGCCCAGCCCTGAAAGCTCTTGCTGCTCTTCACGGTGCCTTGGGGCCCTATCTACAGGCACAACAGCAGTGGGGATCTGTGCTTTCCCAGAGACGCAACATCTCATGGCGCTCGGCCGCGGCAGAGCCTCTTGCCGAAAAGGCAAACGTCCGGCTCCTTCTCCCACAAGGAAGGGCCCAGCCCTGAAAGCTCTTGCTGCTCTTCACGGTGCCTTGGGGCCCTATCTACAGGCACAACAGCAGTGGGGATCTGTGCTTTCCCAGAGACGCAACATCTCATGGCGCTCGGCCGCGGCAGAGCCTCTTGCCGAAAAGGCAAACGTCCGGCTCCTTCTCCCACAAGGAAGGGCCCAGCCCTGAAAGCTCTTGCTGCTCTTCACGGTGCCTTGGCGCCCTATCTACAGGCACAACAGCACTGGGGATCTGTGCTTTCCCAGAGACGCAACGTCTCATGGCGCTCGGCCGCGGCAGAGCTTCTTGCCGAAAAGGCAAACGTCCGGCTCCTTCTCCCACAAGGAAGGGCCCAGCCCTGAAAGCTCTTGCTGCTCTTCACGGTGCCTTGGCGCCCTATCTACAGGCACAACAGCACTGGGGATCTGTGCTTTCCCAGAGACGCAACATCTCATGGCGCTCGGCTGTGGCAGAGCCTCTTGCCGAAAAGGCAAACGTCCGGCTCCTTCTCCCACAAGGAAGGGCCCAGCCCTGAAAGCTCTTGCTGCTCTTCACGGTGCCTTGGCGCCCTACCTACAGGCACAACAGCAGTGGGGATCTGTGCTTTCCCAGAGACGCAAGATGTATTGGCGCTCGGCCGCGGCAGAGCCTCTTGCCGAAAAGGCAAACGTCCGGCTCCTTCTCCCACAAGGAAGGGCCCAGCCCTGAAAGCTCTTGCTGCTCTTCACGGTGCCTTGGCACCCTATCTACAGGCACAACAGCACTGGGGATCTGTGCTTTCCCAGAGACGCAAGATCTCATGGCGCTCGGCCGCGGCAGAGCCTCTTGCCGAAAAGGCAAACGTCCGGCTCCTTCTCCCACAAGGAAGGGCCCAGCCCTGAAAGCTCTTGCTGCTCTTCACGGTGCCTTGGCGCCCTATCTACAGGGACAACAGCAGTGGGGATCTGTGCTTTCCCAGAGACGCAACATCTCATGGCGCTCAGCCGCGGCAAAGCCTCTTGCCGAAAAGGCAAACGTCCGGCTCCTTCTCCCACAAGGAAGGGCCCAGCCCTGAAAGCTCTTGCTGCTCTTCACGGTGCCTTGGCGCCCTATCTACAGGCACAACAGCACTGGGGATCTGTGCTTTCCCAGAGACGCAAGATCTCATGGCGCTCGGCCGCGGCAGAGCCTCTTGCCGAAAAGGCAAACGTCCGGCTCCTTCTCCCACAAGGAAGGGCCCTGCCCTGAAAGCTCTTGCTGCTCTTCACGGTGCCTTGGCGCCCTATCTACAGGCACAACAGCACTGGGGATCTGTGCTTTCCCAGAGACGCAAGATGTATTGGTGCTCGGAAGCGGCAGAGCCTCTTGCCGAAAAGGCAAACGTCCGGCTCCTTCTCCCACAAGGAAGGGCCCAGCCCTGAAAGCTCTTGCTGCTCTTCACGGTGCCTTGGGGCCCTATCTACAGGCACAACAGCAGTGGGGATCTGTGCTTTCCCAGAGACGCAACATCTCATGGCGCTCGGCCGCGGCAGAGCCTCTTGCCGAAAAGGCAAACGTCCGGCTCCTTCTCCCACAAGGAAGGGCCCAGCCCTGAAAGCTCTTGCTGCTCTTCACGGTGCCTTGGGGCCCTATCTACAGGCACAACAGCAGTGGGGATCTGTGCTTTCCCAGAGACGCAACATCTCATGGCGCTCGGCCGCGGCAGAGCCTCTTGCCGAAAAGGCAAACGTCCGGCTCCTTCTCCCACAAGGAAGGGCCCAGCCCTGAAAGCTCTTGCTGCTCTTCACGGTGCCTTGGCGCCCTATCTACAGGCACAACAGCACTGGGGATCTGTGCTTTCCCAGAGACGCAACGTCTCATGGCGCTCGGCCGCGGCAGAGCTTCTTGCCGAAAAGGCAAACGTCCGGCTCCTTCTCCCACAAGGAAGGGCCCAGCCCTGAAAGCTCTTGCTGCTCTTCACGGTGCCTTGGCGCCCTATCTACAGGCACAACAGCACTGGGGATCTGTGCTTTCCCAGAGACGCAACATCTCATGGCGCTCGGCTGTGGCAGAGCCTCTTGCCGAAAAGGCAAACGTCCGGCTCCTTCTCCCACAAGGAAGGGCCCAGCCCTGAAAGCTCTTGCTGCTCTTCACGGTGCCTTGGCGCCCTATCTACAGGCACAACAGCAGTGGGGATCTGTGCTTTCCCAGAGACGCAAGATGTATTGGCGCTCGGCCGCGGCAGAGCCTCTTGCCGAAAAGGCAAACGTCCGGCTCCTTCTCCCACAAGGAAGGGCCCAGCCCTGAAAGCTCTTGCTGCTCTTCACGGTGCCTTGGCACCCTATCTACAGGCACAACAGCACTGGGGATCTGTGCTTTCCCAGAGACGCAAGATCTCATGGCGCTCGGCCGCGGCAGAGCCTCTTGCCGAAAAGGCAAACGTCCGGCTCCTTCTCCCACAAGGAAGGCCCAGCCCTGAAAGCTCTTGCTGCTCTTCACGGTGCCTTGGCGGCCCTATCTACAGGGACAACAGCAGTGGGGATGTGTGCTTTCCCAGAGACGCAACATCTCATGGCGCTCAGCCGCGGCAAAGGCCTCTTGCCGAAAAGGCAAACGTCCCGGCTCCTTCTCCCACAAGGAAGGGCCCAGCCCTGAAAGCTCTTGCTGCTCTTCACGGTGCCTTGGCGCCCTATCTACAGGCACAACAGCACTGGGGATCTGTGCTTTCCCAGAGACGCAAGATCTCATGGCGCTCGGCCGCGGCAGAGCCTCTTGCCGAAAAGGCAAACGTCCGGCTCCTTCTCCCACAAGGGAAGGGCCCTGCCCTGAAAGCTCTTGCTGCTCTTCACGGTGCCTTGGCGCCCTATCTACAGGCACAACAGCACTGGGGATCTGTGCTTTCCCAGAGACGCAAGATGTATTGGTGCTCGGAAGCGGCAGAGCCTCTTGCCGAAAAGGCAAACGTCCGGCTCCTTCTCCCACCAGGAAGGGCCCAGCCCTGAAAGCTCTTGCTGCTCTTCACCGGTTGCCTTGGCACCCTATCTACAGGCACAACAGCAGTGGGGGATCTGTGCTTTCCCCAGAGACGCAACATCTCATGGCGCTCGGCCGCGGCAGAGCCTCTTGCCCAAAAGGCAAACGTCCGGCTCCTTCTCCCACAAGGAAGGGCCCAGCCCTGAAAGCTCTTGCTGCTCTTCACGGTGCCTTGCGCCTTATCATACAGGCACAACAGCAGTGGGGATCTGTGCTTTCCCAGAGACGCAACATGTCTTGGCGCTCGGCCGCGGCAGAGCCTCTTGCCGAAAAGGCAAACGTCCGCCTCCTTCTCCCACAAGGAAGGGCCCAGCCCTGAAAGCTCTTGCTGCTCTTCACGGTGCCTTGGCGCCCTATCTACAGGCACAACAGCAGTGGGGATCTGTGCTTTTCCCCAGAGACGCAACATCTCATGGCGCTCGGCCGCGGCAGAGCCTCTTGCCGAAAAGGCAAACGTCCGGCTCCTTCTCCCACAAGGAAGGGCCCAGCCCTGAAAGCTCTTGCTGCTCTTCACGGTGCCTTGGCGCCCTATCTACAGGCACAACAGCACTGGGGATCTGTGCTTTCCCAGAGACGCAACATCTCATGGCGCTCGGCCACGGTAAAGCCTCTTGCCGAAAAGGCAAACGTCCGGGCTCCTTCTCCCACAAGGAAGGGCCCTGCCCTGAAAGCTCTTGCTGCTCTTCATGGTGCCTTGGCGCCCTACCTACAGGCACAACAGCAGTGGGGATCTGTGCTTTCCCAGAGACGCAACATCTCATGGCGCTCGGCCGCGGCACAGCCTCTTGCCGAAAAGGCAAACGTCCGGCTCCTTCTCCCACAAGGAAGGGCCCAGCCCTGAAAGCTCTTGCTGCTCTTCATGGTGCCTTGGCGCCCTACCTACAGGCACAACAGCACTGGGGATCTGTGCTTTCCCAGAGACGCAAGATCTCATGGCGCTCGGCCGCGGCAGAGCCTCTTGCCGAAAAGGCAAATGTCCGGCTTCTTCTCCCACAAGGAAGGGCCCAGCCCTGAAAGCTCTTGCTGCTCTTCACGGTGCCTTTGGCGCCCTATCTACAGGCACAACAGCACTGGGGATCTGTGCTTTCCCAGAGACGCAACATCTCATGGCGCTCGGCCGCGGCAAAGCCTCTTGCCGAAAAGGCAAACGTCCGGCTCCTTCTCCCACATGGAAGGGCCCAGCCCTGAAAGCTCTTGCTGCTCTTCATGGTGCCTTGGCGCCCTACCTACAGGCACAACAGCACTGGGGATCTGTGCTTTCCCAGAGACGCAAGATCTCATGGCGCTCGGCCGCGGCAAAGCCTCTTGCCGAAAAGGCAAACGTCCCGGCTCCTTCTCCGCACAAGGAAGGGCCAGCCCTGAAAGCTCTTGCTGCTCTTCACGGTGCCTTGGCGCCCTATCTACAGGCACAACAGCACTGGGGATCTGTGCTTTCCCAGAGACGCAACATCTCATGGCGCTCAGCCGCGGCAGAGCCTCTTGCCGAAAAGGCAAACGTCCGGCTCCTTCTCCCACAAGGAAGGGCCCAGCCCTGAAAGCTCTTGCTGCTCTTCACGGTGCCTTGGCGCCCTATCTACAGGCACAACAGCAGTGGGGATCTGTGCTTTCCCAGAGACGCAACATCTCATGGCGCTCGGCCGCGGCAGAGCCTCCTGCCCAAAAGGCAAACGTCCGGCTCCTTCTCCCACAAGGAAGGGCCCAGCCCTGAAAGCTCTTGCTGCTCTTCACGGTGCCTTGGCGCCCTACCTACAGGCACACAGCACTGGGGATCTGTGCTTTCCCAGAGACGCAACATCTCATGGCGCTCGGCCGCGGCAAAGCCTCTTGCCGAAAAGGCAAAATGTCCGGCTCCTTCTCCCACAAGGAAGGGCCCAGCCCTGAAAGCTCTTGCTGCTCTTCACGGTGCCTTGGCGCCCTATCTACAGGGACAACAGCAGTGGGGATCTGTGCTTTCCCAGAGACGCAACATCTCATGGCGCTCAGCCGCGGCAAAGCCTCTTGCCGAAAAGGCAAACGTCCGGCTCCTACTCCCACAAGGAAGGGCCCAGCCCTGAAAGCTCTTGCTGCTCTTCACGGTGCCTTGGCGCCCTATCTACAGGCACAACAGCACTGGGGATCTGTGCTTTCCCAGAGACGCAACATCTCATGGCGCTCGGCCGCGGCAGAGCCTCTTGCCCAAAAGGCAAACGTCCGGCTCCTTCTCCCACAAGGAAGACCCAGCCCTGAAAGCTCTTGCTGCTCTTCACGGTGCCTTGGCGCCCTATCTACAGGCACAACAGCACTGGGGATCTGTGCTTTCCCAGAGACGCAAGATGTATTGGTGCTCGGCCGCGGCAGAGCCTCTTGCCGAAAAGGCAAACGTCCGGCTCCTTCTCCCACAAGGAAGGGCCCAGCCCTGAAAGCTCTTGCTGCTCTTCACGGTGCCTTGGCGCCCTATCTACAGGCACAACAGCACTGGGGATCTGTTCTTTCCCAGAGACGCAAGATCTCATGGCGCTCTGCCGCGGCAGAGCCTCTTGCCGAAAAGGCAAACGTCCGGCTCCTTCTCCACAAGGAAGGGCCCAGCCCTTGAAAGCTCTTGCTGCTCTTCACGGTGCCTTGGCGCCCTATCTACAGGGACAACAGCAGTGGGGATCTGTGCTTTCCCCAGAGACGCAACATCTCATGGCGCTCAGCCGCGGCAAAGCCTCTTGCCGAAAAAGGCAAACGTCCGGCTCCTTCTCCCACAAGGAAGGGCCCTGCCCTGAAAGCTCTTGCTGCTCTTCACGGTGCCTTGGCACCCTATCTACAGGCACAACAGCACTGGGGATCTGTGCTTTCCCAGAGACGCAAGATGTATTGGTGCTCGGAAGCGGCAGAGCCTCTTGCCGAAAAGGCAAACGTCCGGCTCCTTCTCCCACAAGGAAGGGCCCAGCCCCTGAAAGCTCTTGCTGCTCTTCACGGTTGCCTTGGCGCCCTATCTACAGGCACAACAGCACTGGGGATCTGTGCTTTCCCAGAGACGCAACATCTCATGGCGCTCGGCCCGCGGCAGAGCCTCTTGCCCAAAAGGCAAACGTCCGGCTCCTTCTCCACAAGGAAGGGCCCAGCCCTGAAAGCTCTTGCTGCTCTTCACGGTGCCTTGGCGCCTTATCTACAGGCACAACAGCAGTGGGGATCTGTGCTTTCCCAGAGACGCAACATGTCTTGGCGCTCGGCCGCGGCAGAGCCTCTTGCCGAAAAGGCAAACGTCCGCCTCCTTCTCCCACAAGGAAGGGCCCAGCCCTGAAAGCTCTTGCTGCTCTTCACGGTGCCTTGGCGCCCTATCTACAGGCACAACAGCAGTGGGGATCTGTGCTTTCCCAGAGACGCAACATCTCATGGCGCTCGGCCGCGGCAGAGCCTCTTGCCGAAAAGGCAAACGTCCGGCTCCTTCTCCCACAAGGAAGGGCCCAGCCCTGAAAGCTCTTGCTGCTCTTCACGGTGCCTTGGCGCCCTATCTACAGGCACAACAGCACTGGGGATCTGTGCTTTCCCAGAGACGCAACATCTCATGGCGCTCGGCCACGGTAAAGCCTCTTGCCGAAAAGGCAAACGTCCGGCTCCTTCTCCCACAAGGAAGGGCCCAGCCCTGAAAGCTCTTGCTGCTCTTCACGGTGCCTTGGCGCCCTATCTACAGGCACAACAGCACTGGGGATCTGTGCTTTCCCAGAGACGCAACGTCTCATGGCGCTCGGCCGCGGCAGAGCCTCTTGCCGAAAAGGCAAACGTCCGGCTCCTTCTCCCACAAGGAAGGGCCCAGCCCTGAAAGCTCTTGCTGCTCTTCACGGTGCCTTGGCGCCCTATCTACAGGCACAACAGCACTGGGGATCTGTGCTTTCCCAGAGACGCAAGATCTCATGGCGCTCGGCCGCGGCAGAGCCTCTTGCCGAAAAGGCAAATGTCCGGCTCCTTCTCCCACAAGGAAGGGCCCAGCCCTGAAAGCTCTTGCTGCTCTTCACGGTGCCTTGGCGCCCTATCTACAGGCACAACAGCACTGGGGATCTGTGCTTTCCCAGAGACGCAACATCTCATGGCGCTCGGGCCGCGGCAAAGCCTCTTGCCGAAAAGGCAAACGTCCGGCTCCTTCTCCCACAAGGAAGGGCCCAGCCCTGAAAGCTCTTGCTGCTCTTCACGGTGCCTTGGCGCCCTACCTACAGGCACAACAGCACTGGGGATCTGTGCTTTCCCAGAGACGCAACATCTCATGGCGCTCAGCCGCGGCAGAGCCTCTTGCCGAAAAGGCAAACGTCCGGCTCCTTCTCCCACAAGGAAGGGCCCAGCCCTGAAAGCTCTTGCTGCTCTTCACGGTGCCTTGGCGCCCTATCTACAGGCACAACAGCAGTGGGGATCTGTGCTTTCCCAGAGACGCAACATCTCATGGCGCTCGGCCGCGGCAGAGCCTCCTGCCCAAAAGGCAAACGTCCGGCTCCTTCTCCCACAAGGAAGGGCCCAGCCCTGAAAGCTCTTGCTGCTCTTCACGGTGCCTTGGCGCCCTACCTACAGGCACAACAGCAGTGGGGATCTGTGCTTTCCCAGAGACGCAACATCTCATGGCGCTCGGCCGCGGCAAAGCCTCTTGCCGAAAAGGCAAATGTCCGGCTCCTTCTCCCACAAGGAAGGGCCCAGCCCTGAAAGCTCTTGCTGCTCTTCACGGTGCCTTGGCGCCCTATCTACAGGGACAACAGCAGTGGGGATCTGTGCTTTCCCAGAGACGCAACATCTCATGGCGCTCAGCCGCGGCAAAGCCTCTTGCCGAAAAGGCAAACGTCCGGCTCCTTCTCCCACAAGGAAGGGCCCAGCCCTGAAAGCTCTTGCTGCTCTTCACGGTGCCTTGGCGCCCTATCTACAGGCACAACAGCACTGGGGATCTGTGCTTTCCCAGAGACGCAAGATGTATTGGTGCTCGGCCGCGGCAGAGCCTCTTGCCGAAAAGGCAAACGTCCGGCTCCTTCTCCCACAAGGAAGGGCCCAGCCCTCAAAGCTCTTGCTGCTCTTCACGGTGCCTTGGCGCCCTATCTACAGGCACAACAGCACTGGGGATCTGTGCTTTCCCAGAGACGCAAGATGTATTGGTGCTCGGCCGCGGCAGAGCCTCTTGCCGAAAAGGCAAACGTCCGGCTCCTTCTCCCACAAGGAAGGGCCCAGCCCTGAAAGCTCTTGCTGCTCTTCACGGTGCCTTGGCGCCCTATCTACAGGCACAACAGCACTGGGGATCTGTGCTTTCCCAGAGACGCAAGATCTCATGGCGCTCGGCCGCGGCAGAGCCTCTTGCCGAAAAGGCAAACGTCCGGCTCCTTCTCCCACAAGGAAGGGCCCAGCCCTGAAAGCTCTTGCTGCTCTTCACGGTGCCTTGGCGCCCTATCTACAGGCACAACAGCACTGGGGATCTGTGCTTTCCCAGAGACGCAACATCTCATGGCGCTCGGCCGCGGCAGAGCCTCTTGCCGAAAAGGCAAACGTCCGGCTCCTTCTCCCACAAGGAAGGGCCCAGCCCTGAAATCTCTTGCTGCTCTTCACGGTGCCTTGGCGCCCTACCTACAGGCACAACAGCACTGGGGATCTGTGCTTTCCCAGAGACACAAGATCTCATGGTGCTCGGCAGCGGCAGAGCCTCTTGCCCAAAAGGCAAACGTCCGGCTCCTTCTCCCACAAGGAAGGGCCCTGCCCTGAAAGCTCTTGCTGCTCTTCATGGGGGCCTTGGCGCCCTACCTACAGGCACAACAGCAGTGGGGATCTGTGCTTTCCCAGAGACGCAACATCTCATGGCGCTCGGCCGCGGCAGAGCCTCTTGCCGAAAAGGCAAACGTCCGGCTCCTTCTCCCACAAGGAAGGGCCCAGCCCTGAAAGCTGTTGCTGCTCTTCACGGTGCCTTTGCGCCCTACCTACAGGCACAACAGCACTGGGGATCTGTGCTTTCCCAGAGACACAAGATCTCATGGTGCTCGGCAGCGGCAGAGCCCTCTTGCCCAAAAGGCAAACGTCCGGCTCCTTCTCCCACAAGGAAGGGGCCCTGCCCTGAAAGCTCTTGCTGCTCTTCATGGGGCCTTGGCGCCCTACCTACAGGCACAACAGCACTGGGGATCTGTGCTTTCCCAGAGACGCAAGATCTCATGGCGCTCGGCCGCGGCAGAGCCTCTTGCCGAAAAGGCAAACGTCCGGCTCCTTCTCCCACAAGGAAGGCCCAGCCCTGAAAGCTCTTGCTGCTCTTCACGGTGCCTTTGCGCCCTACCTACAGGCACAACAGCACTGGGGATCTGTGCTTTCCCAGAGACGCAACATCTCATGGCTCTCGGCCGCGGCAAAGCCTCTTGCCGAAAAGGCAAATGTCTGGCTCCTTCTCCCACAAGGAAGGGCCCAGCCCTGAAAGCTCTTGCTGCTCTTCACGGTGCCTTGGCGCCCTATCTACAGGGACAACAGCAGTGGGGATCTGTGCTTTCCCAGAGACGCAAACATCTCATGGCGCTCAGCCGCGGCAAAGCCTCTTGCCGAAAAGGCAAACGTCCGGCTCCTTCTCCCACAAGGAAGAGGGCCCAGCCCTGAAAGCTCTTGCTGCTCTTCACGGTGCCTTGGCGCCCTATCTACAGGCACAACAGCAGTGGGGATCTGTGCTTTCCCAGAGACGCAACATCTCATGGCGCTCGGCCGCGGCAGAGCCTCTTGCCGAAAAGGCAAACGTCCGGCTCCTTCTCCCACAAGGAAGGGCCCAGCCCTGAAAGCTCTTGCTGCTCTTCACGGTGCCTTGGCGCCCTATCTACAGGCACAACAGCACTGGGGATCTGTGCTTTCCCAGAGACGCAAGATCTCATGGCGCTCGGCTGCGGCAGAGCCTCTTGCCGAAAAGGCAAACGTCCGGCTCCTTCTCCCACAAGGAAGGGCCCAGCCCTGAAAGCTCTTGCTGCTCTTCACGGTGCCTTGGCGCCCTACCTACAGGCACAACAGCACTGGGGATCTGTGCTTTCCCAGAGACGCAACATCTCATGGCGCTCGGGCCGCGGCAAAGCCTCTTGCCGAAAAGGCAAACGTCCGGCTCCTTCTCCCACAAGGAAGGGCCCAGCCCTGAAAGCTCTTGCTGCTCTTCACGGTGCCTTGGCGCCCTATCTACAGGCACAACAGCAGTGGGGATCTGTGCTTTCCCAGAGACGCAACATCTCATGGCGCTAGGCCGCGGCAAAGCCTCTTGCTGAAAAGGCAAACGTCCGGCTCCTTCTCCCACAAGGAAGGGCCAGCCCTGAAAGCTCTTGCTGCCTCTTCACGGTGCCTTGGCGCCCTATCTACAGGCACAACAGCACTGGGGATCTGTGCTTTCCCAGAGACGGAACATCTCATGGCGCTCGGGCCCGCGGCAGAGCCTCTTGCCGAAAAGGCAAACGTCCGGCTCCTTCTCCCACAAGGAAGGGCCCAGCCCTGAAAGCTCTTGCTGCTCTTCACGGTGCCTTGGCGCCCTATCTACAGGCACAACAGCACTGGGGATCTGTGCTTTCCCAGAGACACAAGATCTCATGGTGCTCGGCAGCGGCAGAGCCTCTTGCCCAAAAGGCAAACGTCCGGCTCCTTCTCCCACAAGGAAGGGCCCAGCCCTCAAAGCTCTTGCTGCTCTTCATGGGGCCTTGGCGCCCTAACTACAGGCACAACAGCAGTGGGGATCTGTGCTTTCCCAGAGACGCAACATCTCATGGCGCTCGGCCGCGGCAGAGCCTCTTGCCGAAAAGGCAAACGTCCGGCTCCTTCTCCCACAAGGAAGGGCCCAGCCCTGAAAGCTGTTGCTGCTCTTCACGGTGCCTTTGCGCCCTATCTACAGGCACAACAGCACTGGGGATCTGTGCTTTCCCAGAGACGCAACATCTCATGGCGCTCGGCCGCGGCAAAGCCTCTTGCCGAAAAGGCAAACGTCCGGCTCCTTCTCCCACAAGGAAGGGCCCAGCCCTGAAAGCTCTTGCTGCTCTTCACGGTGCCTTGGCGCCCTATCTACAGGCACAACAGCACTGGGGATCTGTGCTTTCCCAGAGACGCAAGATCTCGTGGCGCTCGGCCGCGGCATAGCCTCTTGCCGAAAAGGCAAACGTCCGGCTCCTTCTCCCACAAGGAAGGGCCCAGCCCTGAAAGCTCTTGCTGCTCTTCACGGTGCCTTGGCGCCCTACCTACAGGCACAACAGCAGTGGGGATCTGTGCTTTCCCAGAGACGCAACATCTCATGGCGCTCGGCCGCGGCAGAGCCTCTTGCCGAAAAGGCAAACGTCCGGCTCCTTCTCCCACAAGGAAGGGGCCAGCCGTGAAAGCTCTTGCTGCTCTTCACGGTGCCTTGGCGCCCTATCTACAGGCACAACAGCAGTGGGGATCTGTGCTTTCCCAGAGACGCAACATCTCATGGCGCTCGGCCGCGGCAGAGCTTCTTGCCGAAAAGGCAAACGTCCGGCGCCTTCTCCCACAAGGAAGGGCCCAGCCCTGAAAGCTCTTGCTGCTCTTCACGGTGCCTTGGGGCCCTATCTACAGGCACAACAGCAGTGGGGATCTGTGCATTCCCAGAGACGCAACATCTCATGGCGCTCGGCCACGGCAGAGCCTCTTGCCGAAAAGGCAAACGTCCGGCTCCTTATCCCACAAGGAAGGGCCCAGCCCTGAAAGCTCTTGCTGCTCTTCACGGTGCCTTTGCGCCCTACCTACAGGCACAACAGCACTGGGGATCTGTGCTTTCCCAGAGACGCAACATCTCATGGCGCTCGGCCGCGGCAAAGCCTCTTGCCGAAAAGGCAAATGTCCGGCTCCTTCTCCCACAAGGAAGGGCCCAGCCCTGAAAGCTCTTGCTGCTCTTCACGGTGCCTTGGCGTCCTATCTACAGGCACAACAGCACTGGGGATCTGTGCTTTCCCAGAGACGCAAGATGTATTGGTGCTCGGCCGCTGCAGAGCCTCTTGCCGAAAAGGCAAACGTCCGGCTCCTTCTCCCACAAGGAAGGGCCCAGCCCTGAAAGCTCTTGCTGCTCTTCACGGTGCCTTGGTGCCCTATCTACAGGCACAACAGCAGTGGGGATCTGTGCTTTCCCAGAGACGCAACATCTCATGGCGCTCGGCCGCGGCAGAGCCTCTTGCCGAAAAGGCAAACGTCCGGCTCCTTCTCCCACAAGGAAGGGCCCAGCCCTGAAAGCTCTTGCTGATCTTCATGGTGCCTTGGCGCCCTATCTACAGGCACAACAGCAGTGGGGATCTGTGCTTTCCCAGAGACGCAAGATCTCATGGCGCTCGGCCGCGGCAAAGCCTCTTGCCGAAAAGGCAAACGTCCGGCTCCTTCTCCCACAAGGAAGGGCCCAGCCCTCAAAGCTCTTGCTGCTCTTCACGGTGCCTTGGCGCCCTATCTACAGGCACAACAGCACTGGGGATCTGTGCTTTCCCAGAGACGCAACATCTCATGGCGCTCGGCCGCGGCAGAGCCTCTTGCCGAAAAGGCAAACGTCCGGCTCCTTCTCCCACAAGGAAGGGCCCAGCCCTGAAAGCTCTTGCTGCTCTTCACAGTGCCTTGGCGCCCTATCTACAGGCACAACAGCAGTGGGGATCTGTGCTTTCCCAGAGACGCAACATCTCATGGCGCTCGGCCGCGGCAGAGCCTCTTGCCGAAAAGGCAAACGTCCGGCTCCTTCTCCCACAAGGAAGGGCCCAGCCCTGAAAGCTGTTGCTGCTCTTCACGGTGCCTTGGCGCCCTATCTAAAGGCACAACAGCAGTGGGGATCTGTGCTTTCCCAGAGACGCAACATCTCATGGCGCTCGGCCGCGGCAGAGCCTCTTGCCCAAAAGGCAAACGTCCGGCTCCTTCTCCCACAAGGAAGGGCCCAGCCGTGAAAGCTCTTGCTGCTCTTCACGGTGCCTTGGTGCCCTATCTACAGGCACAACAGCACTGGGGATCTGTGCTTTCCCAGAGACGCAAGATCTCATGGCGCTCGGCCCGCGGCAGAGCCTCTTGCCGAAAAGGCAAACGTCCGGCTCCTTCTCCCACAAGGAAGGGCCCAGCCCAGAAAGCTCTTGCTGCTCTTCACGGTGCCTTGGCGCCCTATCTACAGGCACAACAGCACTGGGGATCCGTGCTTTCCCAGAGACGCAACATCTCATGGCGCTCGGCCGTGGCAGAGCCTCTTGCCGAAAAGGCAAATGTCCGGCTCCTTCTCCCACAAGGAAGGGCCCAGCCCTGAAAGCTCTTGCTGCTCTTCACGGTGCCTTGGCGCCCTATCTACAGGCACAACAGCACTGGGGATCTGAGCTTTCCCAGATACGAAAGATCTCATGGTGCTCGGTAGCGGCAAAGCCTCTTGCCGAAAAGGCAAACATCCGGCTCCTTCTCCCACAAGGAAGGGCCCAGCCCTGAAAGCTCTTGCTGCTCTTCACGGTGCCTTGGCGCCCTATCTACAGGCACAACAGCAGTGGGGATCTGTGCTTTCCCAGAGACGGAACATCTCATGGCGCTCGGCCGCGGCAGAGCCTCTTGCCGAAAAGGCAAACGTCCGGCTCCTTCTCCCACAAGGAAGGGCCCAGCCCTGAAAGCTGTTGCTGCTCTTCACGGTGCCTTGGCGCCCTATCTACAGGCACAACAGCACTGGGGTTCTGTGCTTTCCCAGAGACGCAAGATGTCATGGCGCTCGGCCGTGGCAGAGCCTCTTGCCGAAAAGGCAAACGTCCGGCTCCTTCTCCCACAAGGAAGGGCCCAGCCCTGAAAGCTCTTGCTGCTCTTCACGGTGCCTTGGCGCCCTATCTACAGGCACAACAGCACTGGGGATCTGTGCTTTCCCAGATACGCAACATCACATGGCGCTCGGCCGCGGCAGAGCCTCTTGCCGAAAAGGCAAACGTCCGGCTCCTTCTCCCACAAGGAAGGGCCCAGCCCTGAAAGCTCTTGCTGCTCTTCACGGTGCCTTGGCGCCCTATCTACAGGCACAACAGCAGTGGGGATCTGTGCTTTCCCAGAGACGCAAGATCTCATGGCGCTCGGCCGCGGCAGAGCCTCTTGCCGAAAAGGCAAACGTCCGGCTCCTTCTCCCACAAGGAAGGGCCCAGCCCTGAAAGCTCTTGCTGCTCTTCACGGTGCCTTGGCGCCCTACCTACAGGCACAACAGCACTGGGGATCTGTGCTTTCCCAGAGACACAAGATCTCATGGTGCTCCGGCAGCGGCAGAGCCTCTTGACCAAAAGGCAAACGTCCGGCTCCTTCTCCCACAAGGAAGGGCCCAGCCCTGAAAGCTCTTGCTGCTCTTCATGGGGCCTTGGCGCCCTACCTACAGGCACAACAGCAGTGGGGATCTGTGCTTTCCCAGAGACGCAACATCTCATGGCGCTCGGCCGCGGCAGAGCCTCTTGCCGAAAAGGCAAACGTCCGGCTCCTTCTCCCACAAGGAAGGGCCCAGCCCTGAAAGCTGTTGCTGCTCTTCACGGTGCCTTTGCGCCCTACCTACAGGCACAACAGCACTGGGGATCTGTGCTTTCCCAGAGACGCAACATCTCATGGCGCTCGGCCGCGGCAGAGCCTCTTGCCGAAAAGGCAAACGTCCGGCTCCTTCTCCCACAAGGAAGGGCCCTGCCCTGAAAGCTCTTGCTGCTCTTCACGGTGCCTTGGCGCCCTATCTGCAGGCACAACAGCACTGGGGATCTGTGCTTTCCCAGAGACGCAAGATGTATTGGTGCTCGTCCGCGGCAGAGCCTCTTGCCGAAAAGGCAAACGTCCGGCTCCTTCTCCCACAAGGAAGGGCCCAGCCCTGAAAGCTCTTGCTGCTCTTCACGGTGCCTTGGCACCCTATCTACAGGCACAACAGCAGTGGGGATCTGTGCTTTCCCAGAGACGCAACATCTCATGGCGCTCGGCCGCGGCAGAGCCTCTTGCCGAAAAGGCAAACGTCCGGCTCCTTCTCCCACAAGGAAGGGCCCAGCCCTGAAAGCTGTTGCTGCTCTTCACGGTGCCTTGGCGCCCTATCTAAAGGCACAACAGCAGTGGGGATCTGTGCTTTCCCAGAGACGCAACATCTCATGGCGCTCGGCCGCGGCAGAGCCTCTTGCCGAAAAGGCAAACGTCCGGCTCCTTCTCCCACAAGGAAGGGCCCAGCCGTGAAAGCTCTTGCTGCTCTTCACGGTGCCTTGGTGCCCTATCTACAGGCACAACAGCACTGGGGATCTGTGCTTTCCCAGAGACGCAAGATCTCATGGCGCTCGGCCGCGGCAGAGCCTCTTGCCGAAAAGGCAAACGTCCGGCTCCTTCTCCCACAAGGAAGGGCCCAGCCCAGAAAGCTCTTGCTGCTCTTCACGGTGCCTTGGCGCCCTATCTACAGGCACAACAGCACTGGGGATCCGTGCTTTCCCAGAGACGCAACATCTCATGGCGCTCGGCCGTGGCAGAGCCTCTTGCCGAAAAGGCAAATGTCCGGCTCCTTCTCCCACAAGGAAGGGCCCAGCCCTGAAAGCTCTTGCTGCTCTTCACGGTGCCTTGGCGCCCTATCTACAGGCACAACAGCACTGGGGATCTGAGCTTTCCCAGATACGAAAGATCTCATGGTGCTCGGTAGCGGCAAAGCCTCTTGCCGAAAAGGCAAACATCCGGCTCCTTCTCCCACAAGGAAGGGCCGCCCCTGAAAGCTCTTGCTGCTCTTCACGGTGCCTTGGCGCCCTATCTACAGGCACAACAGCAGTGGGGATCTGTGCTTTCCCAGAGACGGAACATCTCATGGCGCTCGGCCGCGGCAGAGCCTCTTGCCGAAAAGGCAAACGTCCGGCTCCTTCTCCCACAAGGAAGGGCCCAGCCCTGAAAGCTGTTGCTGCTCTTCACGGTGCCTTGGCGCCCTATCTACAGGCACAACCAGCACTGGGGTTCTGTGCTTTCCCAGAGACGCAAGATGTCATGGCGCTCGGCCGTGGCAGAGCCTCTTGCCGAAAAGGCAAACGTCCGGCTCCTTCTCCCACAAGGAAGGGCCCAGCCCTGAAAGCTCTTGCTGCTCTTCACGGTGCCTTGGCGCCCTATCTACAGGCACAACAGCACTGGGGATCTGTGCTTTCCCAGATACGCAACATCACATGGCGCTCGGCCGCGGCAGAGCCTCTTGCCGAAAAGGCAAACGTCCGGCTCCTTCTCCCACAAGAAGGGCCCAGCCCTGAAAGCTCTTGCTGCTCTTCACGGTGCCTTGGCGCCCTATCTACAGGCACAACAGCAGTGGGGATCTGTGCTTTCCCAGAGACGCAAGATCTCATGGCGCTCGCCGCGGCAGAGCCTCTTGCCGAAAAGGCAAACGTCCGGCTCCTTCTCCCACAAGGAAGGGCCCAGCCCTGAAAAGCTCTTGCTGCTCTTCACGGTGCCTTGGGCGCCCTACCTACAGGCACAACAGCACTGGGGATCTGTGCTTTCCCAGAGACACAAGATCTCATGGTGCTCGGCAGCGGCAGAGCCTCTTGACCAAAAGGCAAACGTCGGCTCCTTCTCCCACAAGGAAGGGCCCAGCCCTGAAAGCTCTTGCTGCTCTTCATGGGGCCTTGGCGCCCTACCTACAGGCACAACAGCAGTGGGGATCTGTGCTTTCCCAGAGACGCAACATCTCATGGCGCTCGGCCGCGGCAGAGCCTCTTGCCGAAAAGGCAAACGTCCGGCTCCTTCTCCCACAAGGAAGGGCCCAGCCCTGAAAGCTGTTGCTGCTCTCTTCACGGTGCCTTTGCGCCCTACCTACAGGCACAACAGCACTGGGGATCTGTGCTTTCCCAGAGACGCAACATCTCATGGCGCTCGGCCGCGGCAAAGCCTCTTGCCGAAAAGGCAAACGTCCGGCTCCTTCTCCCACAAGGAAGGGCCCAGCCCTGAAAGCTCTTGCTGCTCTTCACGGTGCCTTGGCGCCCTATCTACAGGCACAACAGCACTGGGGTTCTGTGCTTTCCAGAGACGCAAGATCTCATGGCGCTCGGCCGCGGCAGAGCCTCTTGCCGAAAAGGCAAACGTCCGGCTCCTTCTCCCACAAGGAAGGGCCCTGCCCTGAAAGCTCTTGCTGCTCTTCACGGTGCCTTGGCGCCCTATCTGCAGGCACAACAGCACTGGGGATCTGTGCTTTCCCAGAGACGCAAGATGTATTGGTGCTCGTCCGCGGCAGAGCCTCTTGCCGAAAAGGCAAACGTCCGGCTCCTTCTCCCACAAGGAAGGGCCCAGCCCTGAAAGCTCTTGCTGCTCTTCACGGTGCCTTGGCACCCTATCTACAGGCACAACAGCAGTGGGGTCTGTGCTTTCCCAGAGACGCAACATCTCATGGCGCTCGGCCGCGGCAGAGCCTCTTGCCGAAAAGGCAAACGTCGGCTCCTTCTCCCACAAGGAAGGGCCCAGCCCTGAAAGCTCTTGCTGCTCTTCACGGTGCCTTGGCGCCCTATCTACAGGCACAACAGCACTGGGGATCTGTGCTTTCCCAGAGACGCAAGATCTCATGGCGCTCGGCCGCGGCATAGCCTCTTGCCGAAAAGGCAAACGTCCGGCTCCTTCTCCACAAGGAAGGGCCCAGCCCTGAAAGCTCTTGCTGCTCTTCACGGTGCCTTGGCGCCCTACCTACAGGCACAACAGCAGTGGGGATCTGTGCTTTCCCAGAGACGCAACATCTCATGGCGCTCTAGCCGCGGCAGAGCCTCTTGCCGAAAAGGCAAACGTCCGGCTCCTTCTCCACAAGGAAGGGCCCAGCCCTGAAAGCTCTTGCTGCTCTTCACGGTGCCTTGGCGCCCTATCTGCAGGCACAACAGCACTGGGGATCTGTGCTTTCCCAGAGACGCAAGATGTATTGGTGCTCGTCCGCGGCAGAGCCTCTTGCCGAAAAGGCAAACGTCCGGCTCCTTCTCCCACAAGGAAGGGCCCAGCCCTGAAAGCTCTTGCTGCTCTTCACGGTGCCTTGGCACCTATCTACAGGCACAACAGCAGTGGGGATCTGTGCTTTCCCAGAGACGCAACATCTCATGGCGCTCGGCCGCGGCAGAGCCTCTTGCGAAAAGGCAAACGTCCGGCTCCTTCTCCCACAAGGAAGGGCCCAGCCCTGAAAGCTCTTGCTGCTCTTCACGGTGCCTTGGCGCCCTATCTACAGGCACAACAGCACTGGGGATCTGTGCTTTCCCAGAGACGCAAGATCTCATGGCGCTCGGCCGCGGCATAGCCTCTTGCCGAAAAGGCAAACGTCCGGCTCCTTCTCCCACAAGGAAGGGCCCAGCCCTGAAAGCTCTTGCTGCTCTTCACGGTGCCTTGGCGCCCTACCTACAGGCACAACAGCAGTGGGGATCTGTGCTTTCCCAGAGACGCAAACATCTCATGGCGCTCTAGCCGCGGCAGAGCCTCTTGCCGAAAAGGCAAACGTCCGGCTCCTTCTCCCACAAGGAAGGGCCCAGCCTGAAAGCTCTTGCTGCTCTTCACGGTGCCTTGGCGCCCTATCTACAGGCACAACAGCAGTGGGGATCTGTGCTTTCCCAGAGACGCAAGATCTCATGGCGCTCGCCCGCAAAAGAGCCTCTTGCCGAAAAGGCAAACGTCTGGCTCCTTCTCCCACAAGGAAGGGCCCAGCCCTGAAAGCTCTTGCTGCTCTTTCACGGTGCCTTGGCGCCCTATCTACAGGCACAACAGCACTGGGGATCTGTGCTTTCCCAGAAACGCAAGATGTATTGGTGCTCGGCCGCGGCAGAGCCTCTAGCCGAAAAGGCAAACGTCCGGCTCCTTCTCCCACAAGGAAGGGCCCAGCCCTGAAAGCTCTTGCTGCTCTTCACGGTGCCTTGGCGCCCTATCTACAGGCACAACAGCACTGGGGATCTGTGCTTTCCCAGAGACGCAAGATCTCATGGCGCTCGGCCGCGGCAGAGCCTCTTGCCGAAAAGGCAAACGTCCGGCTCCTTCTCCCACAAGGAAGGGCCCAGCCCTGAAAGCTCTTGCTGCTCTTCACGGTGCCTTGGCGCCCTACCTACAGGCACAACAGCACTGGGGATCTGTGCTTTCCCAGAGACGCAAGATCTCATGGCGCTCGGCCGCGGCAAAGCCTCTTGCCGAAAAGGCAAACGTCCGGCTCCTTCTCCCACAAGGAAGGGCCCAGCCCTGAAAGCTCTTGCTGCTCTTCACGGTGCCTTGGCGCCCTATCTACAGGCACAACAGCACTGGGGATCTGTGCTTTCCCAGAGACGCAACATCTCATGGCGCTAGGCCGCGGCAAAGCCTCTTGCTGAAAAGGCAAACGTCCGGCTCCTTCTCCCACAAGGAAGGGCCCAGCCCTGAAAGCTCTTGCTGCTCTTCACGGTGCCTTGGCGCCCTATCTACAGGCACAACAGCACTGGGATCTGTGCTTTCCCAGAGACGGAACATCTCATGGCGCTCGGCCGCGGCAGAGCCTCTTGCCGAAAAGTCAAAACGTCCGGCTCCTTCTCCCACAAGGAAGGGCCCAGCCCTGAAATCTCTTGCTGCTCTTCACGGTGCCTTGGCGCCCTATCTACAGGCACAACAGCACTGGGGATCTGTGCTTTCCCAGAGACACAAGATCTCATGGTGCTCGGCAGCGGCAGAGCCTCTTGCCGAAAAGGCAAACGTCCGGCTCCTTCTCCCACAAGGAAGGGCCCTGCCCAGAAAGCTCTTGCTGCTCTTCATGGGGCCTTGGCGCCCTACCTACAGGCACAACAGCACTGGGGGATCTGTGCTTTCCCAGAGACGGAACATCTCATGGCGCTCGGCCGCGGCAAAGCCTCTTGCCGAAAAGGCAAATGTCCGGCTCCTTCTCCCACAAGGAAGGGCCTAGCCCTGAAAGCTCTTGCTGCTCTTCACGGTGCCTTGGCGCCCTATCTACAGGCACAACAGCACTGGGGTTCTCTGCTTTCCCAGAGACGCAAGATCTCATGGCGCTCGGCCGCGGCAGAGCCTCTTGCCGAAAAGGCAAACGTCCGGCTCCTTCTCCCACAAGGAAGGGCCCTGCCCTGAAAGCTCTTGCTGCTCTTCACGGTGCCTTGGCGCCCTATCTACAGGCACAACAGCACTGGGGATCTGTGCTTTCCCAGAGACGCAAGATGTATTGGTGCTCGTCCGCGGCAGAGCCTCTTGCCGAAAAGGCAAACGTCCGGCTCCTTCTCCCACAAGGAAGGGCCCAGCCCTGAAAGCTCTTGCTGCTCTTCACGGTGCCTTGGCACCCTATCTACAGGCACAACAGCAGTGGGGATCTGTGCTTTCCCAGAGACGCAACATCTCATGGCGCTCGGCCGCGGCAGAGCCTCTTGCCAAAAAGGCAAATGTCCGGCTCCTTCTCCCACAAGGAAGGGCCCAGCCCTGAAAGCTCTTGCTGCTCTTCATGGTGCCTTGGCGCCCTATCTACAGGCACAACAGCACTGGGGATCTGTGCTTTCCCAGAGACGCAAGATCTCATGGCGCTCGGCCGCGGCAAAGCCTCTTGCCGAAAAGGCAAACGTCCGGCTCCTTCTCCCACAAGGAAGGGCCCAGCCCTGAAAGCTCTTGCTGCTCTTCACGGTGCCTTGGCGCCCTATCTACAGGCACAACAGCACTGGGGATCTGTGCTTTCCCAGAGACGCAACATCTCATGGCGCTAGGCCGCGGCAAAGCCTCTTGCTGAAAAGGCAAACGTCCGGCTCCTTCTCCCACAAGGAAGGGCCCAGCCCTGAAAGCTCTTGCTGCTCTTCACGGTGCCTTGGCGCCCTATCTACAGGCACAACAGCAGTGGGGATCTGTGCTTTCCCAGAGACGGAACATCTCATGGCGCTCGGCCGCGGCAGAGCCTCTTGCCGAAAAGTCAAACGTCCGGCTCCTTCTCCCACAAGGAAGGGCCCAGCCCTGAAATCTCTTGCTGCTCTTCACGGTGCCTTGGCGCCCTATCTACAGGCACAACAGCAGTGGGGATCTGTGCTTTCCCAGAGACGCAACATCTCATGGCGCTCGGCCGCGGCAGAGCCTCTTGCCGAAAAGGCAAACGTCCGGCTCCTTCTCCCACAAGGAAGGGCCCAGCCCTGAAAGCTGTTGCTGCTCTTCACGGTGCCTTTGCGCCCTACCTACAGGCACAACAGCACTGGGGATCTGTGCTTTCCCAGAGACGCAACATCTCATGGCGCTCGGCCGCGGCAAAGCCTCTTGCCGAAAAGGCAAATGTCCGGCTCCTTCTCCCACAAGGAAGGGCCCAGCCCTGAAAGCTCTTGCTGCTCTTCACGGTGCCTTGGCGCCCTATCTACAGGCACAACAGCACTGGGGTTCTGTGCTTTCCCAGAGACGCAAGATCTCATGGCGCTCGGCCGCGGCAGAGCCTCTTGCCGAAAAGGCAAACGTCCGGCTCCTTCTCCCACAAGGAAGGGCCCTGCCCTGAAAGCTCTTGCTGCTCTTCACGGTGCCTTGGCGCCCTATCTACAGGCACAACAGCACTGGGGATCTGTGCTTTCCCAGAGACGCAAGATGTATTGGTGCTCGTCCGCGGCAGAGCCTCTTGCCGAAAAGGCAAACGTCCGGCTCCTTCTCCCACAAGGAAGGGCCCAGCCCTGAAAGCTCTTGCTGCTCTTCACGGTGCCTTGGCACCCTATCTACAGGCACAACAGCAGTGGGGATCTGTGCTTTCCCAGAGACGCAACATCTCATGGCGCTCAGGCCGCGGCAGAGCCTCTTGCCAAAAAGGCAAATGTCCGGCTCCTTCTCCCACAAGGAAGGGCCCAGCCCTGAAAGCTCTTGCTGCTCTTCATGGTGCCTTGGCGCCCTATCTACAGGCACAACAGCACTGGGGATCTGTGCTTTCCCAGAGACGCAAGATCTCATGGCGCTCGGCCGCGGCAAAGCCTCTTGCCGAAAAGGCAAACGTCCGGCTCCTTCTCCCACAAGGAAGGGCCCAGCCCTGAAAGCTCTTGCTGCTCTTCACGGTGCCTTGGCGCCCTATCTACAGGCACAACAGCACTGGGGATCTGTGCTTTCCCAGAGACGCAAGATCTCGTGGCGCTCGGCCGCGGCATAGCCTCTTGCCGAAAAGGCAAACGTCCGGCTCCTTCTCCCACAAGGAAGGGCCCAGCCCTGAAAGCTCTTGCTGCTCTTCACGGTGCCTTGGCGCCCTACCTACAGGCACAACAGCAGTGGGGATCTGTGCTTTCCCAGAGACGCAACATCTCATGGCGCTCTAGCCGCGGCAGAGCCTCTTGCCGAAAAGGCAAACGTCCGGCTCCTTCTCCCACAAGGAAGGGCCCAGCCCTGAAAGCTCTTGCTGCTCTTCACGGTGCCTTGGCGCCCTATCTACAGGCACAACAGCACTGGGGATCTGTGCTTTCCCAGAGACGCAACATCTCATGGCGCTCGGCCGCGGCAGAGCCTCTTGCCGAAAAGGCAAACGTCCGGCTCCTTCTCCCACAAGGAAGGGCCCAGCCCTGAAAGCTCTTGCTGCTCTTCACGGTGCCTTGGCGCACTATCTACAGGCACAACAGCACTGGGGATCCGTGCTTTCCCAGAGACGCAACATCTCATGGCGCTCGGCCGTGGCAGAGCCTCTTGCCGAAAAGGCAAACGTCCGGCTCCTTCTCCCACAAGGAAGGGCCCAGCCCTGAAAGCTCTTGCTGCTCTTCACGGTGCCTTGGCGCCCTATCTACAGGCACAACAGCGCTGGGGATCTGAGCTTTCCCAGATACGAAAGATCTCATGGTGCTCGGTAGCGGCAGAGCCTCTTGCCGAAAAGGCAAACGTCCGGCTCCTTCTCCCACAAGGAAGGGCCCAGCCCTGAAAGCTCTTGCTGCTCTTCATGGAGCCTTGGCGCCCTACCTACAGGCACAACAGCACTGGGGATCTGTGCTTTCCCAGAGACGCAACATCTCATGGCGCTCGGCCGCGGCAAAGCCTCTTGCCGAAAAGGCAAACGTCCGGCTCCTTCTCCCACAAGGAAGGGCCCAGCCCTGAAAGCTCTTGCTGCTCTTCACGGTGCCTTGGCGCCCTATCTACAGGCACAACAGCAGTGGGGATTTGTGCTTTCCCAGAGACGCAACATCTCATGGCGCTCGGCCGCGGCAAAGCCTCTTGCCGAAAAGGCAAATGTCCGGCTCCTTCTCCCACAAGGAAGGGCCCAGCCCTGAAAGCTCTTGCTGCTCTTCACGGTGCCTTGGCGCCCTATCTACAGGCACAACAGCAGTGGGGATCTGTGCTTTCCCAGAGACGGAACATCTCATGGCGCTCGGCCGCGGCAGAGCCTCTTGCCGAAAAGGCAAACGTCCGGCTCCTTCTCCCACAAGGAAGGGCCCAGCCCTGAAAGCTCTTGCTGCTCTTCACGGTGCCTTGGCGCCCTATCTACAGGCACAACAGCACTGGGGATCTGTGCTTTCCCAGAGACGCAAGATGTATTGGTGCTCGGCCGGGCAGAGCCTCTTGCCGAAAAGGCAAACGTCCGGCTCCTTCTCCCACAAGGAAGGGCCCAGCCCTGAAAGCTCATGCTGCTCTTCACGGTGCCTTGGCACCCTATCTACAGGCACAACAGCAGTGGGGATCTGTGCTTTCCCAGAGACGCAACATCTCATGGCGCTCGCCCGCAAAAGAGCCTCTTGCCGAAAAGGCAAACGTCTGGCTCCTTCTCCCACAAGGAAGGGCCCAGCCCTGAAAGCTCTTGCTGCTCTTCACGGTGCCTTGGTGCCCTATCTACAGGCACAACAGCACTGGGGATCTGTGCTTTCCCAGAGACGGAACATCTCATGGCGCTCGGCCGCGGCAAAGCCTCTTGCCGAAAAGGCAAACGTCCGGCTCCTTCTCCCACAAGGAAGGGCCCAGCCCTGAAATCTCTTGCTGCTCTTCACGGTGCCTTGGCGCCCTATCTACAGGCACAACAGCAGTGGGGATCTGTGCTTTCCCAGAGACGCAACATCTCATGGCGCTCGGCCGCGGCAGAGCCTCTTGCCGAAAAGGCAAACGTCCGGCTCCTTCTCCCACAAGGAAGGGCCCAGCCCTGAAAGCTGTTGCTGCTCTTCACGGTGCCTTTGCGCCCTACCTACAGGCACAACAGCACTGGGGATCTGTGCTTTCCCAGAGACGCAACATCTCATGGCGCTCGGCCGCGGCAAAGCCTCTTGCCGAAAAGGCAAATGTCCGGCTCCTTCTCCCACAAGGAAGGGCCCAGCCCTGAAAGCTCTTGCTGCTCTTCACGGTGCCTTGGCGCCCTATCTACAGGCACAACAGCACTGGGGTTCTGTGCTTTCCCAGAGACGCAAGATCTCATGGCGCTCGGCCGCGGCAGAGCCTCTTGCCGAAAAGGCAAACGTCCGGCTCCTTCTCCCACAAGGAAGGGCCCTGCCCTGAAAGCTCTTGCTGCTCTTCACGGTGCCTTGGCGCCCTATCTACAGGCACAACAGCACTGGGGATCTGTGCTTTCCCAGAGACGCAAGATGTATTGGTGCTCGTCCGCGGCAGAGCCTCTTGCCGAAAAGGCAAACGTCCGGCTCCTTCTCCCACAAGGAAGGGCCCAGCCCTGAAAGCTCTTGCTGCTCTTCACGGTGCCTTGGCACCCTATCTACAGGCACAACAGCAGTGGGGATCTGTGCTTTCCCAGAGACGCAACATCTCATGGCGCTCGGCCGCGGCAGAGCCTCTTGCCAAAAAGGCAAATGTCCGGCTCCTTCTCCCACAAGGAAGGGCCCAGCCCTGAAAGCTCTTGCTGCTCTTCATGGTGCCTTGGCGCCCTATCTACAGGCACAACAGCACTGGGGATCTGTGCTTTCCCAGAGACGCAAGATCTCATGGCGCTCGGCCGCGGCAAAGCCTCTTGCCGAAAAGGCAAACGTCCGGCTCCTTCTCCCACAAGGAAGGGCCCAGCCCTGAAAGCTCTTGCTGCTCTTCACGGTGCCTTGGCGCCCTATCTACAGGCACAACAGCACTGGGGATCTGTGCTTTCCCAGAGACGCAAGATCTCGTGGCGCTCGGCCGCGGCATAGCCTCTTGCCGAAAAGGCAAACGTCCGGCTCCTTCTCCCACAAGGAAGGGCCCAGCCCTGAAAGCTCTTGCTGCTCTTCACGGTGCCTTGGCGCCCTACCTACAGGCACAACAGCAGTGGGGATCTGTGCTTTCCCAGAGACGCAACATCTCATGGCGCTCTAGCCGCGGCAGAGCCTCTTGCCGAAAAGGCAAACGTCCGGCTCCTTCTCCCACAAGGAAGGGCCCAGCCCTGAAAGCTCTTGCTGCTCTTCACGGTGCCTTGGCGCCCTATCTACAGGCACAACAGCACTGGGGATCTGTGCTTTCCCAGAGACGCAACATCTCATGGCGCTCGGCCGCGGCAGAGCCTCTTGCCGAAAAGGCAAACGTCCGGCTCCTTCTCCCACAAGGAAGGGCCCAGCCCTGAAAGCTCTTGCTGCTCTTCACGGTGCCTTGGCGCACTATCTACAGGCACAACAGCACTGGGGATCCGTGCTTTCCCAGAGACGCAACATCTCATGGCGCTCGGCCGTGGCAGAGCCTCTTGCCGAAAAGGCAAACGTCCGGCTCCTTCTCCCACAAGGAAGGGCCCAGCCCTGAAAGCTCTTGCTGCTCTTCACGGTGCCTTGGCGCCCTATCTACAGGCACAACAGCGCTGGGGATCTGAGCTTTCCCAGATACGAAAGATCTCATGGTGCTCGGTAGCGGCAGAGCCTCTTGCCGAAAAGGCAAACGTCCGGCTCCTTCTCCCACAAGGAAGGGCCCAGCCCTGAAAGCTCTTGCTGCTCTTCATGGAGCCTTGGCGCCCTACCTACAGGCACAACAGCACTGGGGATCTGTGCTTTCCCAGAGACGCAACATCTCATGGCGCTCGGCCGCGGCAAAGCCTCTTGCCGAAAAGGCAAACGTCCGGCTCCTTCTCCCACAAGGAAGGGCCCAGCCCTGAAAGCTCTTGCTGCTCTTCACGGTGCCTTGGCGCCCTATCTACAGGCACAACAGCAGTGGGGATTTGTGCTTTCCCAGAGACGCAACATCTCATGGCGCTCGGCCGCGGCAAAGCCTCTTGCCGAAAAGGCAAATGTCCGGCTCCTTCTCCCACAAGGAAGGGCCCAGCCCTGAAAGCTCTTGCTGCTCTTCACGGTGCCTTGGCGCCCTATCTACAGGCACAACAGCAGTGGGGATCTGTGCTTTCCCAGAGACGGAACATCTCATGGCGCTCGGCCGCGGCAGAGCCTCTTGCCGAAAAGGCAAACGTCCGGCTCCTTCTCCCACAAGGAAGGGCCCAGCCCTGAAAGCTCTTGCTGCTCTTCACGGTGCCTTGGCGCCCTATCTACAGGCACAACAGCACTGGGGATCTGTGCTTTCCCAGAGACGCAAGATGTATTGGTGCTCGGCCGGGCAGAGCCTCTTGCCGAAAAGGCAAACGTCCGGCTCCTTCTCCCACAAGGAAGGGCCCAGCCCTGAAAGCTCATGCTGCTCTTCACGGTGCCTTGGCACCCTATCTACAGGCACAACAGCAGTGGGGATCTGTGCTTTCCCAGAGACGCAACATCTCATGGCGCTCGCCCGCAAAAGAGCCTCTTGCCGAAAAGGCAAACGTCTGGCTCCTTCTCCCACAAGGAAGGGCCCAGCCCTGAAAGCTCTTGCTGCTCTTCACGGTGCCTTGGTGCCCTATCTACAGGCACAACAGCACTGGGGATCTGTGCTTTCCCAGAGACGGAACATCTCATGGCGCTCGGCCGCGGCAAAGCCTCTTGCCGAAAAGGCAAACGTCCGGCTCCTTCTCCCACAAGGAAGGGCCCAGCCCTGAAAGCTCTTGCTGCTCTTCACGGTGCCTTGGCGCCCTATCTACAGGCACAACAGCACTGGGGTTCTGTGCTTTCCCAGAGAGGCAAGATCTCATGGCGCTCGGCCGCGGCAGAGCCTCTTGCCGAAAAGGCAAACGTCCGGCTCCTTCTCCCACAAGGAAGGGCCCAGCCCTGAAAGCTCTTGCTGCTCTTCACGGTGCCTTGGCGCCCTATCTACAGGCACAACAGCAGTGGGGATCTGTGCTTTCCCAGAGACGCAACATCTCATGGCGCTCGGCCGCGGCAGAGCCTCTTGCCGAAAAGGCAAACGTCCGGCTCCTTCTCCCACAAGGAAGGGCCCAGCCCTGAAAGCTCTTGCTGCTCTTCACGGTGCCTTGGCGCCCTATCTACAGGCACAACAGCAGTGGGGATCTGTGCTTTCCCAGAGACGGAACATCTCATGGCGCTCGGCCGCGGCAGAGCCTCTTGCCGAAAAGGCAAACGTCCGGCTCCTTCTCCCACAAGGAAGGGCCCAGCCCTGAAAGCTCTTGCTGCTCTTCACGGTGCCTTGGCGCCCTATCTACAGGCACAACAGCACTGGGGATCTGTGCTTTCCCAGAGACGGAACATCTCATGGCGGTCGGCCGCGGCAGAGCCTCTTGCCGAAAAGGCAAACGTCCGGCTCCTTCTCCCACAAGGAAGGGCCCAGCCCTGAAAGCTCTTGCTGCTCTTCACGGTGCCTTGGCGCCCTATCTACAGGCACAACAGCAGTGGGGATCTGTGCTTCCCAGAGACGCAACATCTCATGGCGCTCGCCCGCAAAAGGGCCTCTTGCCGAAAAGGAAAACGTCCGGCTCCTTCTCCCACAAGGAAGGGCCCAGCCCTGAAAGCTCTTGCTGCTCTTCACGGTGCCTTGGCGCCCTATCTACAGGCACAACAGCACTGGGGATCTGTGCTTTCCCAGAGACGCAACATCTCATGGCGCTCGGCCGCGGCAAAGCCTCTTGCCGAAAAGGCAAACGTCCGGCTCCTTCTCCCACAAGGAAGGGCCCAGCCCTGAAAGCTCTTGCTGCTCTTCACGGTGCCTTGGCGCCCTATCTACAGGCACAACAGCACTGGGGATCTGTGCTTTCCCAGAGACGGAACATCTCATGGCGCTCGGCCGCGGCAGAGCCTCTTGCCGAAAAGGCAAACGTCTGGCTCCTTCTCCCACAAGGAAGGGCCCAGCCCTGAAAGCTCTTGCTGCTCTTCATGGTGCCTTGGCGCCCTACCTACAGGCACAACAGCAGTGGGGATCTGTGCTTCCCAGAGACGCAACATCTCATGGCGCTCGGCCGCGGCAGAGCCTCTTGCCGAAAAGGCAAACGTCCGGCTCCTTCTCCCACAAGGAAGGGCCCAGCCCTGAAAGCTCTTGCTGCTCTTCACGGTGCCTTGGCGCCCTATCTACAGGCACAACAGCAGTGGGGATCTGTGCTTTCCCAGAGACGCAACATCTCATGGCGCTCGGCCGCGGCAAAGCCTCTTGCCGAAAAGGCAAACGTCCGGCTCCTTCTCCCACAAGGAAGGGCCCAGCCCTGAAAGCTCTTGCTGCTCTTCACGGTGCCTTTGCGCCCTACCTACAGGCAGAACAGCACTGGGCATCTGTGCTTTCCCAGAGACGCAACATCTCATGGCGCTCGGCCGCGGCAGAGCCTCTTGCCGAAAAGGCAAACGTCCGGCTCCTTCTCCCACAAGGAAGGGCCCAGCCCTGAAAGCTCTTGCTGCTCTTCACGGTGCCTTGGCGCTCTATCTACAGGCACAACAGCAGTGGGGATCTGTGCTTTCCCAGAGACGCAACATCTCATGGCGCTTGGCCGCAGCAAAGCCTCTTGCCGAAAAGGCAAACGTCCGGCTCCTTCTCCCACAAGGAAGGGCCCAGCCCTGAAAGCTCTTGCTGCTCTTCACGGTGCCTTGGCACCCTATCTACAGGCACAACAGCACTGGGGATCTGTGCTTTCCCAGAGACGCAACGTCTCATGGCGCTCGGCCGCGTCAGAGCCTCTTGCCGAAAAGGCAAACGTCCGGCTCCTTCTCCCACAAGGAAGGGCCCAGCCCTGAAAGCTCTTGCTGCTCTTCACGGTGCCTTGGTGCCCTATGTACAGGCACAACAGCACTGGGGATCTGTGCTTTCCCAGGAGACGGAACATCTCATGGCGCTCGGCCGCGGCAGAGCCTCTTGCCGAAAAGGCAAACGTCCGGCTCCTTCTCCCACAAGGAAGGGCCCAGCCCTGAAAGCTCTTGCTGCTCTTCACGGTGCCTTTGCACCCTGCCTACAGGCACAACAGCACTGGGGATCCGTGCTTTCCCAGAGACCCAACATCTCATGATGCTCGGCCGCGGCAGAGCCTCTTGCCGAAAAGGCAAACGTCCGGCTCCTTCTCCCACAAGGAAGGGCCCAGCCCTGAAAGCTCTTGCTGCTCTTCACGGTGCCTTGGCGCCCTATCTACAGGCACAACAGCACTGGGGATATGTGCTTTCCCAGAGACGCAAGATGTATTGGTTCTCGGCCGCGGCACAGCCTCTTGCCGAAAAGGCAAACGTCCGGCTCCTTCTCCCACAAGGAAGGGCCCAGCCCTGAAAGCTCTTGCTGCTCTTCACGGTGCCTTGGCGCCCTATCTACAGGCACAACAGCAGTGGGGATCTGTGCTTTCCCAGAGACGCAACATCTCATGGCGCTCGGCAGCGGCAAAGCCTCTTGCCGAAAAGGCAAAAGTCCGGCTCCTTCTCCCACAAGGAAGGGCCCAGCCCTGAAAGCTCTTGCTGCTCTTCACGGTGCCTTGGCGCCCTACCTACAGGCACAACAGCAGTGGGGATCTGTGCTTTCCCAGAGACGCAAGATCTCATGGCGCTCGGCCGCGGCAGAGCGTCTTGCTGAAAAGGCAAACGTCCGGCTCCGTCTCCCACAAGGAAGGGCCCAGCCCTGAAAGCTCTTGCTGCTCTTCACGGTTGCCTTGGCGCCCTACCTACAGGCACAACAGCAGTGGGGATCTGTGCTTTCCCAGAGACACAAGATCTCATGGCGCTCGGCCGCGGCAGAGCCTCTTGCCGAAAAGGCAAACGTCCGGCTCCTTCTCCCACAAGGAAGGGCCCAGCCCTGAAAGCTCTTGCTGCTCTTCACGGTGCCTTGGCGCCCTCTCTACAGGCACAACAGCAGTGGGGATCTGTGCTTTCCCAGAGACGCAACATCTCATGGCGCTCGGCCGCGGCAGAGCCTCTTGCCGAAAAGGCAAACGTCCGGCTCCTTCTCCCACAAGGAAGGGCCCAGCCCTGAAAGCTCTTGCTGCTCTTCACGGTGCCTTGGCGCCCTATCTACAGGCACAACAGCAGTGGGGATCTGTGCTTTCCCAGAGACGCAACATCTCATGGCGCTCGGCCACGGCAGAGCCTCTTGCCGAAAAGGCAAACGTCCGCCTCCTTCTCCCACAAGGAAGGGCCCAGCCCTGAAAGCTGTTGCTGCTCTTCACGGTGCCTTGGCGCCCTATCTACAGGCACAACAGCACTGGGGATCTCTGCTTTCCCAGAGACGCAACATCTCATGGCGCTCGGCCCGGTAAAGCCTCTTGCCGAAAAGGCAAACGTCTGGCTCCTTCTCCCACAAGGAAGGGCCCAGCCCTGAAAGCTCTTTCTGCTCTTCACGGTGCCTTGGCGCCCTATCTACAGGCACAACAGCAGTGGGGTCTGTGCTTTCCCAGAGACGCAAGATCTCATGGCGCTCGGCCGCGGCAAAGCCTCTTGCCGAAAAGGCAAACGTCCGGCTCCTTCTCCCACAAGGAAGGGCCCAGCCCTGAAAGCTCTTGCTGCTCTTCACGGTGCCTTGGCGCCCTATCTACAGGCACAACAGCACTGGAGATCTGTGCTTTCCCAGAGACGCAACATCTTCATGGCGCTCGGCCGCGGCAGAGCCTCTTGCCGAAAAGGCAAACGTCCGGCTCCTTCTCCCACAAGGAAGGGGCCCAGCCCTGAAAGCTCTTGCTGCTCTTCACGGTGCCTTGGCGCCCTATCTACAGGCACAACAGCACTGGGGATCTGTGCTTTCCCAGAGACGCAAAATCTCATGGCGCTCGGCCGCGGCAGAGCCTCTTGCCGAAAAGGCAAACGTCCGGCTCCTTCTCCCACAAGGAAGGGCCCAGCCCTGAAAGCTCTTGCTGCACTTCACGGTGCCTTGGCGCCCTATCTACAGGCACAACAGCACTGGGGATCTGTGCTTTCCAGAGACGCAAGATCTCATGGCGCTCGGCAGCGGCAGAGCTTCTTGCCGAAAAGGCAAACGTCCGGCTCCTTCTCCCACAAGGAAGGGCCCAGCCCTGAAAGCTCTTGCTGCTCTTCACGGTGCCTTGGCGCCCTAACCTACAGGCACAACAGCACTGGAGATCCGTGCTTTCCCAGAGACGCAACATCTCATGACGCCTCGGCCGCGGCAGAGCCTCTTGCCGAAAAGGCAAACGTCCGGCTCCTTCTCCCACAAGGAAGGGCCCAGCCCTGAAAGCTCTTGCTGCTCTTCACGGTGCCTTGGCGCCCTATGTACAGGCACAACAGCAGTGGGGATCTGTGCTTTCCCAGAGACGCAAGATGAATTGGTTCTCGGCCGCGGCAAAGCCTCTTGCCGAAAAGGCAAACGTCCAGCTCCTTCTCCCACAAGGAAGGGCCCAGCCCTGAAAGCTCTTGCTGCTCTTCATGGTGCCTTGGCGCCCTACCTACAGGCACAACAGCAGTGGGGATCTGTGCTCCCAGAGACGCAAGATGTATTGGTGCTCGGCCGCGGCAAAGCCTCTTGCCGAAAAGGCAAACGTCCGGCTCCTTCTCCCACAAGGAAGGGCCCAGCCCTGAAAGCTGTTGCTGCTCTTCACGGTGCCTTGGTGCCCTATCTACAGGCACAACAGCACTGGAGATCTGTGCTTTCCCAGAGACGCAACATCTCATGGCGCTCGGCCGCGGCAAAGCCTCTTGCCGAAAAGGCAAACGTCCGGCTCCTTCTCCCACAAGGAAGGGCCCAGCCCTGAAAGCTCTTGCTGCTCTTCACGGTGCCTTGGCGCCCTACCTACAGGCACAACAGCAGTGGGGATCTGTGCTTTCCCAGAGACGCAACATCTCATGGCGCTCGGCCACGGCAGAGCCTCTTGCCGAAAAGGCAAACGTCCGGCTCCTTCTCCCACAAGGAAGGGCCCAGCCCTGAAAGCTGTTGCTGCTCTTCACGGTGCCTTGGTGCCCTATCTACAGGCACAACAGCACTGGAGATCTGTGCTTTCCCAGAGACGCAACATCTCATGGCGCTCGGCCGCGGCAAAGCCTCTTGCCGAAAAGGCAAACGTCCGGCTCCTTCTCCCACAAGGAAGGGCCCAGCCCTGAAAGCTCTTGCTGCTCTTCACGGTGCCTTGGCGCCCTACCTACAGGCACAACAGCAGTGGGGATCTGTGCTTTCCCAGAGACGCAACATCTCATGGCGCTCGGCCACGGCAGAGCCTCTTGCCGAAAAGGCAAACGTCCGGCTCCTTCTCCCACAAGGAAGGGCCCAGCCCTGAAAGCTGTTGCTGCTCTTCACGGTGCCTTGGCGCCCTATCTACAGGCACAACAGCACTGGGGATTTCTGCTTTCCCAGAGACGCAACATCTCATGGCGCTCGGCCGCGGCAGAGCCTCTTGCCGAAAAGGCAAACGTCCGGCTCCTTCTCCCACAAGGAAGGGCCCAGCCCTGAAAGCTCTTGCTGCTCTTCACGGTGCCTTGGCGCCCTACCTACAGGCACAACAGCAGTGGGGATCTGTGCTTTCCCAGAGACGCAAGATCTCATGGCGCTCGGCAGCGGCAGAGCCTCTTGCCCAAAAGGCAAACGTCCGGCTCCTTCTCCCACAAGGAAGGGCCCAGCCCTGAAAGCTCTTGCTGCTCTTCACGGTGCCTTGGCGCCCTATCTACAGGCAAAACAGCAGTGGGAATCTGTGCTTTCCCAGAGACGCAACATCTCATGGCGCTCGGCCGCGGCAAAGCCTCTTGCCGAAAAGGCAAACGTCCGGCTCCTTCTCCCACAAGGAAGGGCCCAGCCCTGAAAGCTCTTGCTGCTCTTCACGGTGCCTTGGCGCCCTATCTACAGGCACAACAGCACTGGGGATCTGTGCTTTCCCAGAGACGCAACATCTCATGGCGCTCGGCCGCGGCAGAGCCTCTTGCCCAAAAGGCAAACGTCCGGCTCCTTCTCCCACAAGGAAGGGCCCAGCCCTGAAAGCTCTTGCTGCTCTTCACGGTGCCTTGGCGCCCTATCTACAGGCACAACAGCAGTGGGGATCTGTGCTTTCCCAGAGACGCAACATCTCATGGCGCTCGGCCGCGGCAGAGCCTCTTGCCGAAAAGGCAAACGTCCGGCTCCTTCTCCCACAAGGAAGGGCCCAGCCCTGAAAGCTCTTGCTGCTCTTCACGGTGCCTTGGCGCCCTATCTACAGGCACAACAGCAGTGGGGATCTGTGCTTTCCCAGAGACGCAACATCTCATGGCGCTCGGCCGCGGCAGAGCCTCTTGCCGAAAAGGCAAACGTCCGGCTCCTTCTCCCACAAGGAAGGGCCCAGCCCTGAAAGCTCTTGCTGCTCTTCACGGTGCCTTGGCGCCCTATCTAAAGGCACAACAGCACTGGGGATTTGTGCTTTCCCAGAGACGCAACATCTCATGGCGCTCGGCCACGGCAAAGCCTCTTGCCGAAAAGGCAAACGTCCGGCTCCTTCTCCCACAAGGAAGGGCCCAGCCCTGAAAGCTCTTGCTGCTCTTCACGGTGCCTTGGCGCCCTATCTAAAGGCACAACAGCACTGGGGATCTGTGCTTTCCCAGAGACGCAACATCTCATGGCGCTCGGCCGCGGCAGAGCCTCTTGCCGAAAAGGCAAACGTCCGGCTCCTTCTCCCACAAGGAAGGGCCCAGCCCTGAAAGCTCTTGCTGCTCTTCACGGTGCCTTGGCGCCCTACCTACAGGCACAACAGCACTGGGGATCTGTGCTTTCCCAGAGACGCAAGATCTCATGGCGCTCGGCCGCGGCAGAGACACTTGCCGAAAAGGCAAACGTCCGGCTCCTTCTCCCACAAGGAAGGGCCCAGCCCTGAAAGCTCTTGCTGCTCTTCACTGTGCCTTGGCGCCCTACCTACAGGCACAACAGCACTGGGGATCTGTGCTTTCCCAGAGACGCAACATCTCATGGCGCTCGGCCGCGGCAGAGCCTCTTGCCGAAAAGGCAAACGTCCGGCTCCTTCTCCCACAAGGAAGGGCCCAGCCCTGAAAGCTCTTGCTGCTCTTCACGGTGCCTTGGCGCCCTATCTACAGGCACAACAGCAGTGGGGTCTGTGCTTTCCCAGAGACGCAAGATCTCATGGCGCTCGTCCGCGGCAAAGCCTCTTGCCGAAAAGGCAAACGTCCGGCTCCTTCTCCCACAAGGAAGGGCCCAGCCCTCAAAGCTCTTGCTGCTCTTCACGGTGCCTTGGCGCCCTATCTACAGGCACAACAGCAGTGGGGATCTGTGCTTTCCCAGAGACGCAACATCTCATGGCGCTCGCCCGCAAAAGAGCCTCTTGCCGAAAAGGCAAACGTCCGGCTCCTTCTCCCACAAGGAAGGGCCCAGCCCTGAAAGCTCTTGCTGCTCTTCACGGTGCCTTGGCGCCCTATCTACAGGCACAACAGCACTGGGGATCTGTGCTTTCCCAGAGACGCAACATCTCATGGCGCTCGGCCGTGGCAGAGCCTCTTGCCGAAAAGGCAAACGTCCGGCTCCTTCTCCCACAAGGAAGGGCCCAGCCCTGAAAGCTCTTGCTGCTCTTCACGGTGCCTTGGCGCCCTATCTACAGGCACAACAGCACTGGGGATCTGTGCTTTCCCAGAGACGCAAAATCTCATGGCGCTCGGCCGCGGCAGAGCCTCTTGCCGAAAAGGCAAACGTCCGGCTCCTTCTCCCACAAGGAAGGGCCCAGCCCTGAAAGCTCTTGCTGCTCTTCACGGTGCCTTGGCGCCCTATCTACAGGCACAACAGCACTGGGGATCTGTGCTTTCCCAGAGACGCAAGATCTCATGGCGCTCGGCAGCGGCAGAGCCTCTTGCCGAAAAGGCAAACGTCCGGCTCCTTCTCCCACAAGGAAGGGCCCAGCCCTGAAAGCTGTTGCTGCTCTTCACGGTGCCTTTGCGCCCTACCTACAGGCACAACAACACTGGGGATCCGTGCTTTCCCAGAGACGCAACATCTCATGGCGCTCGGCAGAGGCAGAGCCTCTTGCCGAAAAGGCAAACGTCCGGCTCCTTCTCCCACAAGGAAGGGCCCAGCCCTGAAAGCTCTTGCTGCTCTTCACGGTGCCTTGGCGCCCTATCTACAGGCACAACAGCACTGGGGATCTGTGCTTTCCCAGAGACGCAAGATGTATTGGTTCTCGGCCGCGGCAAAGCCTCTTGCCGAAAAGGCAAACGTCCGGCTCCTTCTCCCACAAGGAAGGGCCCAGCCCTGAAAGCTCTTGCTGCTCTTCACGGTGCCTTGGCGCCCTATCTACAGGCACAACAGCAGTGGGGATCTCTGCTTTCCCAGAGACGCAACATCTCATGGCGCTCGGCCGCGGCAGAGCCTCTTGCCGAAAAGGCAAACGTCCGGCTCCTTCTCCCACAAGGAAGGGCCCAGCCCTGAAAGCTCTTGCTGCTCTTCACGGTGCCTTGGTGCCCTATCTACAGGCACAACAGCAGTGGGGATCTGTGCTTTCCCAGAGACGCAACATCTCATGGCGCTCGGCCGCGGCAGAGCCTCTTGCTGAAAAGGCAAACGTCCGGCTCCTTCTCCCACAAGGAAGGGCCCAGCCCTGAAAGCTCTTGCTGCTCTTCACGGTGCCTTGGCGCCCTATCTACAGGCACAACAGCAGTGGGGATCTGTGCTTTCCCAGAGACGCAACATCTCATGGAGCTCGGCCGCGGCAGAGCCTCTTGCCGAAAAGGCAAACGTCCGGCTCCTTCTCCCACAAGGAAGGGCCCAGCCCTGAAAGCTCTTGCTGCTCTTCACGGTGCCTTGGCGCCCTATCTACAGGCACAACAGCACTGGGGATCTGTGCTTTCCCAGAGACGCAACATCTCATGGCGCTCGGCCGCGGCAAAGCCTCTTGCCGAAAAGGCAAACGTCCGGCTCCTTCTCCCACAAGGAAGGGCCCAGCCCTGAAAGCTCTTGCTGCTCTTCACGGTGCCTTGGCGCCCTACCTACAGGCACAACAGCAGTGGGGATCTGTGCTTTCCCAGAGACGCAACATCTCATGGCGCTCGGCCACGGCAGAGCCTCTTGCCGAAAAGGCAAACGTCCGCCTCCTTCTCCCACAAGGAAGGGCCCAGCCCTGAAAGCTGTTGCTGCTCTTCACGGTGCCTTGGCGCCCTATCTACAGGCACAACAGCACTGGGGATTTCTGCTTTCCCAGAGACGCAACATCTCATGGCGCTCGGCCGCGGCAGAGCCTCTTGCCGAAAAGGCAAACGTCCGGCTCCTTCTCCCACAAGGAAGGGCCCAGCCCTGAAAGCTCTTGCTGCTCTTCACGGTGCCTTGGCGCCCTACCTACAGGCACAACAGCAGTGGGGATCTGTGCTTTCCCAGAGACGCAAGATCTCATGGCGCTCGGCAGCGGCAGAGCCTCTTGCCCAAAAGGCAAACGTCCGGCTCCTTCTCCCACAAGGAAGGGCCCAGCCCTGAAAGCTCTTGCTGCTCTTCACGGTGCCTTGGCGCCCTATCTACAGGCAAAACAGCAGTGGGAATCTGTGCTTTCCCAGAGACGCAACATCTCATGGCGCTCGGCCGCGGCAAAGCCTCTTGCCGAAAAGGCAAACGTCCGGCTCCTTCTCCCACAAGGAAGGGCCCAGCCCTGAAAGCTCTTGCTGCTCTTCACGGTGCCTTGGCGCCCTATCTACAGGCACAACAGCACTGGGGATCTGTGCTTTCCCAGAGACGCAACATCTCATGGCGCTCGGCAGCGGCAGAGCCTCTTGCCCAAAAGGCAAACGTCCGGCTCCTTCTCCCACAAGGAAGGGCCCAGCCCTGAAAGCTCTTGCTGCTCTTCACGGTGCCTTGGCGCCCTATCTACAGGCACAACAGCAGTGGGGATCTGTGCTTTCCCAGAGACGCAACATCTCATGGCGCTCGGCCGCGGCAGAGCCTCTTGCCGAAAAGGCAAACGTCCGGCTCCTTCTCCCACAAGGAAGGGCCCAGCCCTGAAAGCTCTTGCTGCTCTTCACGGTGCCTTGGCGCCCTATCTACAGGCACAACAGCAGTGGGGATCTGTGCTTTCCCAGAGACGCAACATCTCATGGCGCTCGGCCGCGGCAGAGCCTCTTGCCGAAAAGGCAAACGTCCGGCTCCTTCTCCCACAAGGAAGGGCCCAGCCCTGAAAGCTCTTGCTGCTCTTCACGGTGCCTTGGCGCCCTACCTACAGGCACAACAGCACTGGGGATTTGTGCTTTCCCAGAGACGCAACATCTCATGGCGCTCGGCCACGGCAGAGCCTCTTGCCGAAAAGGCAAACGTCCGGCTCCTTCTCCCACAAGGAAGGGCCCAGCCCTGAAAGCTCTTGCTGCTCTTCACGGTGCCTTGGCGCCCTATCTAAAGGCACAACAGCACTGGGGATCTGTGCTTTCCCAGAGACGCAACATCTCATGGCGCTCGGCCGCGGCAGAGCCTCTTGCCGAAAAGGCAAACGTCCGGCTCCTTCTCCCACAAGGAAGGGCCCAGCCCTGAAAGCTCTTGCTGCTCTTCACGGTGCCTTGGCGCCCTACCTACAGGCACAACAGCACTGGGGATCTGTGCTTTCCCAGAGACGCAAGATCTCATGGCGCTCGGCCGCGGCAGAGACACTTGCCGAAAAGGCAAACGTCCGGCTCCTTCTCCCACAAGGAAGGGCCCAGCCCTGAAAGCTCTTGCTGCTCTTCACGGTGCCTTGGCGCCCTATCTACAGGCACAACAGCACTGGGGATCTGTGCTTTCCCAGAGACGCAACATCTCATGGCGCTCGGCCGCGGCAGAGCCTCTTGCCGAAAAGGCAAACGTCCGGCTCCTTCTCCCACAAGGAAGGGCCCAGCCCTGAAAGCTCTTGCTGCTCTTCACGGTGCCTTGGCGCCCTATCTACAGGCACAACAGCACTGGGGATCTGTGCTTTCCCATTGACGCAACATCTCATGGCGCTCGGCCACGGCAGAGCCTCTTGCCGAAAAGGCAAACGTCCGGCTCCTTCTCCCACAAGGAAGGGCCCAGCCCTGAAAGCTGTTGCTGCTCTTCACGGTGCCTTGGCACCCTATCTACAGGCACAACAGCACTGGGGATCTGTGCTTTCCCAGAGACGCAAGATCTCATGGCGCTCGGCCGCGGCAGAGCCTCTTGCCGAAAAGGCAAACGTCCGGCTCCTTCTCCCACAAGGAAGGGCCCAGCCCTGAAAGCTGTTGCTGCTCTTCACGGTGCCTTGGTGCCCTACCTACAGGCACAACAGCAGTGGGGATCTGTGCTTTCCCAGAGACGCAAGATCTCATGGCGCTCGGCCGCGGCAGAGCCTTTTGCCGAAAAGGCAAACGTCCGGCTCCTTCTCCCACAAGGAAGGGCCCAGCCCTGAAAGCTCTTGCTGCTCTTCACGGTGCCTTGGCGCCCTATCTACAGGCACAACAGCACTGGAGATCTGTGCTTTCCCAGAGACGCAACATCTCATGGCGCTCGGCCGCGGCAGAGCCTCTTGCCGAAAAGGCAAACGTCCGGCTCCTTCTCCCACAAGGAAGGGCCCAGCCCTGAAAGCTCTTGCTGCTCTTCACGGTGCCTTTGCACCCTACCTACAGGCACAACAGCACTGGGGATCTGTGCTTTCCCAGAGACGCAAGATCTCATGGCGCTCGGCCGCGGCAGAGCCTCTTGCCGAAAAGGCAAACGTCCGGCTCCTTCTCCCACAAGGAAGGGCCCAGCCCTGAAAGCTCTTGCTGCTCTTCACGGTGCCTTGGCGCCCTATCTACAGGCACAACAGCAGTGGGGTCTGTGCTTTCCCAGAGACGCAAGATCTCATGGCGCTCGGCCGCGGCAAAGCCTCTTGCCGAAAAGGCAAACGTCCGGCTCCTTCTCCCACAAGGAAGGGCCCAGCCCTGAAAGCTCTTGCTGCTCTTCACGGTGCCTTGGCGCCCTATCTACAGGCACAACAGCACTGGGGATCTGTGCTTTCCCAGAGACGCAACATCTCATGGCGCTCGGCCGTGGCAGAGCCTCTTGCCGAAAAGGCAAACGTCCGGCTCCTTCTCCCACAAGGAAGGGCCCAGCCCTGAAAGCTCTTGCTGCTCTTCACGGTGCCTTGGCGCCCTATCTACAGGCACAACAGCACTGGGGATCTGTGCTTTCCCAGAGACGCAACATCTCATGGCGCTCGGCCGCGGCAGAACCTCTTGCCGAAAAGGCAAACGTCCGGCTCCTTCTCCCACAAGGAAGGGCCCAGCCCTGAAAGCTGTTGCTGCTCTTCACGGTGCCTTTGCGCCCTACCTACAGGCACAACAGCACTGGGGATCCGTGCTTTCCCAGAGACCCAACATCTCATGGCGCTCGGCAGCGGCAGAGCCTCTTGCCGAAAAGGCAAACGTCCGGCTCCTTCTCCCACAAGGAAGGGCCCAGCCCTGAAAGCTCTTGCTGCTCTTCACGGTGCCTTGGCGCCCTATCTACAGGCACAACAGCACTGGGGATCTGTGCTTTCCCAGAGACGCAACATCTCATGGCGCTCGGCCGCGGCAAAGCCTCTTGCCGAAAAGGCAAACGTCCGGCTCCTTCTCCCACAAGGAAGGGCCCAGCCCTGAAAGCTCTTGCTGCTCTTCACGGTGCCTTGGCGCCCTATCTACAGGCACAACAGCAGTGGGGATCTCTGCTTTCCCAGAGACGCAAGATCTCATGGCGCTCGGCCGCGGCAGAGCCTCTTGCCGAAAAGGCAAACGTCCGGCTCCTTCTCTCACAAGGAAGGGCCCAGCCCTGAAAGCTCTTGCTGCTCTTCACGGTGCCTTGGTGCCCTATCTACAGGCACAACAGCAGTGGGGATCTGTGCTTTCCCAGAGACGCAACATCTCATGGCGCTCGGCCGCGGCAGAGCCTCTTGCTGAAAAGGCAAACGTCCGGCTCCTTCTCCCACAAGGAAGGGCCCAGCCCTGAAAGCTCTTGCTGCTCTTCACGGTGCCTTGGCGCCCTACCTATAGGCACAACAGCAGTGGGGATCTATGCTTTCCCAGAGACGCAACATCTCATGGCGCTCGGCCGCGGCAGAGCCTCTTGCCGAAAAGGCAAACGTCCGGCTCCTTCTCCCACAAGGAAGGGCCCAGCCCTGAAAGCTCTTGCTGCTCTTCACGGTGCCTTGGCGCCCTATCTACAGGCACAACAGCACTGGGGATCTGTGCTTTCCCAGAGACGCAACATCTCATGGCGCTCGGCCGCGGCAAAGCCTCTTGCCGAAAAGGCAAACGTCCGGCTCCTTCTCCCACAAGGAAGGGCCCAGCCCTGAAAGCTCTTGCTGCTCTTCACGGTGCCTTGGCGCCCTATCTACAGGCACAACAGCAGTGGGGATCTGTGCTTTCCCAGAGACGCAAGATCTCATGGCGCTCGGCAGCGGCAGAGCCTCTTGCCGAAAAGGCAAACGTCCAGCTCCTTCTCCCACAAGGAAGGGCCCAGCCCTGAAAGCTCTTGCTGCTCTTCACGGTGCCTTTGCTCCCTACCTACAGGCACAACAGCAGTGGGGATCTGTGCTTTCCCAGAGACGCAACATCTCATGGCGCTCGGCCGCGGCAAAGCCTCTTGCCGAAAAGGCAAACGTCCGGCTCCTTCTCCCACAAGGAAGGGCCCAGCCCTGAAAGCTCTTGCTGCTCTTCACGGTGCCTTGGCGCCCTATCTACAGGCACAACAGCAGTGGGGATCTGTGCTTTCCCAGAGACGCAACATCTCATGGCGCTCGGCCGCGGCAGAGCCTCTTGCCGAAAAGGCAAACGTCCGGCTCCTTCTCCCACAAGGAAGGGCCCAGCCCTGAAAGCTCTTGCTGCTCTTCACGGTGCCTTGGCGCCCTATCTACAGGCACAACAGCAGTGGGGATCTGTGCTTTCCCAGAGACGCAACATCTCATGGCGCTCGGCCGCGGCAGAGCCTCTTGCCCAAAAGGCAAACGTCCGGCTCCTTCTCCCACAAGGAAGGGCCCAGCCCTGAAAGCTCTTGCTGCTCTTCACGGTGCCTTTGCACCCTACCTACAGGCACAACAGCAGTGGGGATCTGTGCTTTCCCAGAGACGCAAGATCTCATGGCGCTCGGCCGCGGCAGAGCCTCTTGCCGAAAAGGCAAACGTCCGGCTCCTTCTCCCACAAGGAAGGGCCCAGCCCTGAAAGCTCTTGCTGCTCTTCACGGTGCCTTGGCGCCCTATCTACAGGCACAACAGCACTGGGGATCTGTGCTTTCCCAGAGACGCAAGATCTCATGGCGCTCGGCCGCGGCAAAGCCTCTTGCCGAAAAGGCAAACGTCCGGCTCCTTCTCCACAAGGAAGGGCCCAGCCCTGAAAGCTCTTGCTGCTCTTCACGGTGCCTTGGCGCCCTATCTACAGGCACAACAGCAGTGGGGATCTGTGCTTTCCCAGAGACGCAACATCTCATGGCGCTCGGCCGCGGCAGAGCCTCTTGCCGAAAAGGCAAACGTCCGGCTCCTTCTCCCACAAGGAAGGGCCCAGCCCTGAAAGCTCTTGCTGCTCTTCACGGTGCCTTGGCGCCCTATCTACAGGCACAACAGCACTGGGGATCTGTGCTTTCCCAGAGACGGAACATCTCATGGCGCTCGGCCGCGGCAGAGCCTCTTGCCGAAAAGGCAAACGTCCGGCTCCTTCTCCCACAAGGAAGGGCCCAGCCCTGAAAGCTCTTGCTGCTCTTCACGGTGCCTTGGCGCCCTATCTACAGGCACAACAGCACTGGGGATCTGTGCTTTCCCAGAGACGCAACATCTCATGGCACTCAGCAGCGGCAGAGCCTCTTGCCGAAAAGGCAAACGTCCGGCTCCTTCTCCCACAAGGAAGGGCCCAGCCCTGAAAGCTGTTGCTGCTCTTCACGGTGCCTTGGCGCCCTATCTACAGGCACAACAGCAGTGGGGATCTCTGCTTTCCCAGAGACGCAACATCTCATGGCGCTCGGCGGCCGCGTCAAAGCCTCTTGCCGAAAAGGCAAACGTCCGGCTCCTTCTCCCACAAGGAAGGGCCCAGCCCTCAAAGCTCTTGCTGCTCTTCACGGTGCCTTGGCGCCCTATCTACAGGCACAACAGCAGTGGGGATCTGTGCTTTCCCAGAGACGCAAGATCTCATGGCGCTCGGCCACGGCAGAGCCTCTTGCCGAAAAGGCAAACGTCCGGCTCCTTCTCCCACAAGGAAGGGCCCAGCCCTGAAAGCTCTTGCTGCTCTTCACGGTGCCTTGGCGCCCTATCTAAAGGCACAACAGCACTGGGGATCTGTGCTTTCCCAGAGACGCAAGATCTCATGGCGCTCGGCCGCGGCAGAGCCTCTTGCCGAAAAGGCAAACGTCCGGCTCCTTCTCCCACAAGGAAGGGCCCAGCCCTGAAAGCTCTTGCTGCTCTTCACGGTGCCTTGGCGCCCTACCTACAGGCACAACAGCACTGGGGATCTGTGCTTTCCCAGAGACGCAAGATCTCATGGCGCTCGGCCGCGGCAAAGCCTCTTGCCGAAAAGGCAAACGTCCGGCTCCTTCTCCCACAAGGAAGGGCCCAGCCCTGAAAGCTCTTGCTGCTCTTCACGGTGCCTTGGCGCCCTATCTACAGGCACAACAGCAGTGGGGATCTGTGCTTTCCCAGAGACGCAACATCTCATGGCGCTCTGCCGCGGCAGAGCCTCTTGCCGAAAAGGCAAACGTCCGGCTCCTTCTCCCACAAGGAAGGGCCCAGCCCTGAAAGCTCTTGCTGCTCTTCACGGTGCCTTGGCGCCCTATCTACAGGCACAACAGCACTGGAGATCTGTGCTTTCCCAGAGACGCAACATCTCATGGCGCTCGGCCGCGGCAGAGCCTCTTGCCGAAAAGGCAAACGTCCGGCTCCTTCTCCCACAAGGAAGGGCCCAGCCCTGAAAGCTCTTGCTGCTCTTCACGGTGCCTTGGCGCCCTATCTACAGGCACAACAGCACTGGGGATCTGTGCTTTCCCAGAGACGCAAGATCTCATGGCGCTCGGCCGCGGCAATGCCTCTTGCCGAAAAGGCAAATGTCCGGCTCCTTCTCCCACAAGGAAGGGCCCAGCCCTGAAAGCTGTTGCTGCTCTTCACGGTGCCTTGGCGCCCTATCTACAGGCACAACAGCAGTGGGGATCTGTGCTTTCCCAGAGACGCAAGATCTCATGGCCCTCGGCCGCGGCAAAGCCTCTTGCCGAAAAGGCAAACGTCCGGCTCCTTCTCCCACAAGGAAGGGCCCAGCCCTCAAAGCTCTTGCTGCTCTTCACGGTGCCTTGGCGCCCTACCTACAGGCACAACAGCACTGGAGATGTGTGCTTTCCCAGAGACGCAAGATCTATTGGTGCTCGGCCGCGGCAGAGCCTTTTGCCGAAAAGGCAAACGTCCGGCTCCTTCTCCCACAAGGAAGGGCCCAGCCCTGAAAGCTCTTGCTGCTCTTCACGGTGCCTTGGCACCCTATCTACAGGCACAACAGCAGTGGGGATCTGTGCTTTCCCAGAGACGCAAGATCTCATGGCGCTCGGCCGCGGCAATGCCTCTTGCCGAAAAGGCAAATGTCCGGCTCCTTCTCCCACAAGGAAGGGCCCAGCCCTGAAAGCTGTTGCTGCTCTTCACGGTGCCTTGGCGCCCTATCTACAGGCACAACAGCAGTGGGGATCTGTGCTTTCCCAGAGACGCAACATCTCATGGCCCTCGGCCGCGGCAAAGCCTCTTGCCGAAAAGGCAAACGTCCGGCTCCTTCTCCCACAAGGAAGGGCCCAGCCCTCAAAGCTCTTGCTGCTCTTCACGGTGCCTTGGCGCCCTATCTACAGGCACAACAGCACTGGGGATGTGTGCTTTCCCAGAGACGCAAGATCTATTGGTGCTCGGCCGCGGCAGAGCCTCTTGCCGAAAAGGCAAACGTCCGGCTCCTTCTCCCACAAGGAAGGGCCCAGCCCTGAAAGCTCTTGCTGCTCTTCACGGTGCCTTGGCGCCCTATCTACAGGCACAACAGCAGTGGGGATCTGTGCTTTCCCAGAGACGCAACATCTCATGGCGCTCGGCCACGGCAGAGCCTCTTGCCGAAAAGGCAAACGTCCGGCTCCTTCTCCCACAAGGAAGGGCCCAGCCCTGAAAGCTGTTGCTGCCCTTCACGGTGCCTTGGCGCCCTATCTAAAGGCACAACAGCACTGGGGATCTGTGCTTTCCCAGAGACGCAACATCTCATGGCGCTCGGCCGCGGCAGAGCCTCTTGCCGAAAAGGCAAACGTCCGGCTCCTTCTCCCACAAGGAAGGGCCCAGCCCTGAAAGCTCATGCTGCTCTTCACGGTGCCTTGGCACCCTATCTACAGGCACAACAGCACTGGAGATCTGTGCTTTCCCAGAGACGCAACATCTCATGGCGCTCGGCCGCGGCAGAGCCTCTTGCCGAAAAGGCAAACGTCCGGCTCCTTCTCCCACAAGGAAGGGCCCAGCCCTGAAAGCTCTTGCTGCTCTTCACGGTGCCTTGGCGCCCTATCTACAGGCACAACAGCAGTGGGGATCTGTGCTTTCCCAGAGACGCAAGATCTCATGGCGCTCGGCCGCGGCAGAGCCTCTTGCCGAAAAGGCAAACGTCCGGCTCCTTCTCCCACAAGGAAGGGCCCAGCCCTGAAAGCTCTTGCTGCTCTTCACGGTGCCTTGGCGCCCTATCTACAGGCACAACAGCAGTGGGGATCTGTGCTTTCCCAGAGACGGAAGATCTCATGGCGCTCGGCCGCGGCAAAGCCTCTTGCCGAAAAGGCAAACGTCCGGCTCCTTCTCCCACAAGGAAGGGCCCAGCCCTGAAAGCTCTTGCTGCTCTTCACGGTGCCTTGGCGCCCTATCTACAGGCACAACAGCAGTGGGGATCTGTGCTTTCCCAGAGACGCAACATCTCATGGCGCTCGGCCGCGGCAATGCCTCTTGCCGAAAAGGCAAATGTCCGGCTCCTTCTCCCACAAGGAAGGGCCCAGCCCTGAAAGCTGTTGCTGCTCTTCACGGTGCCTTGGCGCCCTATCTACAGGCACAACAGCAGTGGGGATCTGTGCTTTCCCAGAGACGCAAGATCTCATGGCCCTCGGCCGCGGCAAAGCCTCTTGCCGAAAAGGCAAACGTCCGGCTCCTTCTCCCACAAGGAAGGGCCCAGCCCTCAAAGCTCTTGCTGCTCTTCACGGTGCCTTGGCGCCCTATCTACAGGCACAACAGCAGTGGGGATCTGTGCTTTCCCAGAGACGCAAGATCTATTGGTGCTCGGCCGCGGCAGAGCCTCTTGCCGAAAAGGCAAACGTCCGGCTCCTTCTCCCACAAGGAAGGGCCCTGCCCTGAAAGCTCTTGCTGCTCTTCACGGTGCCTTGGCGCCCTATCTACAGGCACAACAGCACTGGGGATCTGTGCTTTCCCAGAGACGCAACATCTCATGGCGCTCGGCCACGGCAGAGCCTCTTGCCGAAAAGGCAAACGTCCGGCTCCTTCTCCCACAAGGAAGGGCCCAGCCCTGAAAGCTCTTGCTGCTCTTCACGGTGCCTTGGCGCCCTATCTAAAGGCACAACAGCAGTGGGGATCTGTGCTTTCCCAGAGACGCAACATCTCATGGCGCTCGGCCGCGGCAGAGCCTCTTGCCGAAAAGGCAAACGTCCGGCTCCTTCTCCCACAAGGAAGGGCCCAGCCCTGAAAGCTCTTGCTGCTCTTCACGGTGCCTTGGCGCCCTACCTACAGGCACAACAGCACTGGGGATCTGTGCTTTCCCAGAGACGCAAGATCTCATGGCGCTCGGCCGCGGCAAAGCCTCTTGCCGAAAAGGCAAACGTCCGGCTCCTTCTCCCACAAGGAAGGGCCCAGCCCTGAAAGCTCTTGCTGCTCTTCACGGTGCCTTGGCGCCCTATCTACAGGCACAACAGCACTGGGGATCTGTGCTTTCCCAGAGACGCAACATCTCATGGCGCTCGGCCGCGGCAGAGCCTCTTGCCGAAAAGGCAAACGTCCGGCTCCTTCTCCCACAAGGAAGGGCCCAGCCCTGAAAGCTCTTGCTGCTCTTCACGGTGCCTTGGCGCCCTATCTACAGGCACAACAGCACTGGAGATCTGTGCTTTCCCAGAGACGCAACATCTCATGGCGCTCGGCCGCGGCAGAGCCTCTTGCCGAAAAGGCAAACGTCCGGCTCCTTCTCCCACAAGGAAGGGCCCAGCCCTGAAAGCTCTTGCTGCTCTTCACGGTGCCTTGGCGCCCTATCTACAGGCACAACAGCAGTGGGGATCTGTGCTTTCCCAGAGACGCAAGATCTCATGGCGCTCGGCCGCGGCAATGCCTCTTGCCGAAAAGGCAAATGTCCGGCTCCTTCTCCCACAAGGAAGGGCCCAGCCCTGAAAGCTGTTGCTGCTCTTCACGGTGCCTTGGCGCCCTATCTACAGGCACAACAGCAGTGGGGATCTGTGCTTTCCCAGAGACGCAAGATCTCATGGCCCTCGGCCGCGGCAAAGCCTCTTGCCGAAAAGGCAAACGTCCGGCTCCTTCTCCCACAAGGAAGGGCCCAGCCCTCAAAGCTCTTGCTGCTCTTCACGGTGCCTTGGCGCCCTATCTACAGGCACAACAGCACTGGGGATCTGTGCTTTCCCAGAGACGCAACATCTCATGGCGCTCGGCCATGGCAGAGCCTCTTGCCGAAAAGGCAAACGTCCGGCTCCTTCTCCCACAAGGAAGGGCCCAGCCCTGAAAGCTCTTGCTGCTCTTCACGGTGCCTTGGCGCCCTATCTACAGGCACAACAGCACTGGGGATCTGTGCTTTCCCAGAGACGCAACATCTCATGGCGCTCGGCCGCGGCAGAGACTCTTGCCGAAAAGGCAAACGTCCGGCTCCTTCTCCCACAAGGAAGGGCCCAGCCCTGAAAGCTCTTGCTGCTCTTCACGGTGCCTTGGCGCCCTACCTACAGGCACAACAGCACTGGGGATCTGTGCTTTCCCAGAGACGCAAGATCTCATGGCGCTCGGCCGCGGCAAAGCCTCTTGCCGAAAAGGCAAACGTCCGGCTCCTTCTCCCACAAGGAAGGGCCCAGCCCTGAAAGCTCTTGCTGCTCTTCACGGTGCCTTGGCGCCCTATCTACAGGCACAACAGCACTGGGGATCTGTGCTTTCCCAGAGACGCAACATCTCATGGCGCTCTGCCGCGGCAGAGCCTCTTGCCGAAAAGGCAAACGTCCGGCTCCTTCTCCCACAAGGAAGGGCCCAGCCCTGAAAGCTCTTGCTGCTCTTCACGGTGCCTTGGCGCCCTACCTACAGGCACAACAGCAGTGGGGATCTGTGCTTTCCCAGAGACGCAACATCTCATGGCGCTCGGCCGCGGCAAAGCCTCTTGCCGAAAAGGCAAACGTCCGGCTCCTTCTCCCACAAGGAAGGGCCCAGCCCTGAAAGCTCTTGCTGCTCTTCACGGTGCCTTGGCGCCCTATCTACAGGCACAACAGCACTGGAGATCTGTGCTTTCCCAGAGACGCAACATCTCATGGCGCTCGGCCGCGGCAAAGCCTCTTGCCGAAAAGGCAAACGTCCGGCTCCTTTTCCCACAAGGAAGGGCCCAGCCCTGAAAGCTCTTGCTGCTCTTCACGGTGCCTTTGCAACCTACCTACAGGCACAACAGCAGTGGGGATCTGTGCTTTCCCAGAGACGCAAGATCTCATGGCGCTCAGCCGCGGCAGAGCCTCTTGCCGAAAAGGCAAACATCCGGCTCCTTCTCCCACAAGGAAGGGCCCAGCCCTGAAAGCTGTTGCTGCTCTTCACGGTGCCTTGGTGCCCTATCTACAGGCACAACAGCAGTGGGGATCTGTGCTTTCCCAGAGACGCAAGATCTCATGGCGCTCGGCCGCGGCAGAGCCTCTTGCCGAAAAGGCAAACGTCCGGCTCCTTCTCCCACAAGGAAGGGCCCAGCCCTGAAAGCTCTTGCTGCTCTTCACGGTGCCTTGGCGCCCTATCTACAGGCACAACAGCACTGGAGATCTGTGCTTTCCCAGAGACGCAACATCTCATGGCGCTCGGCCGCGGCAGAGCCTCTTGCCGAAAAGGCAAACGTCCGGCTCCTTCTCCCACAAGGAAGGGCCCAGCCCTGAAAGCTCTTGCTGCTCTTCACGGTGCCTTGGCGCCCTATCTACAGGCACAACAGCAGTGGGGATCTGTGCTTTCCCAGAGACGCAAGATCTCATGGCGCTCGGCCGCGGCAGAGCCTCTTGCCGAAAAGGCAAACGTCCGGCTCCTTCTCCCACAAGGAAGGGCCCAGCCCTGAAAGCTCTTGCTGCTCTTCACGGTGCCTTGGCGCCCTATCTACAGGCACAACAGCACTGGGGATCTGTGCTTTCCCAGAGACGCAAGATCTCATGGCGCTCGGCCGCGGCAAAGCCTCTTGCCGAAAAGGCAAACGTCCGGCTCCTTCTCCCACAAGGAAGGGCCCAGCCCTGAAAGCTCTTGCTGCTCTTCACGGTGCCTTGGCGCCCTATCTACAGGCACAACAGCAGTGGGGATCTGTGCTTTCCCAGAGACGCAAGATCTCATGGCCCTCGGCCGCGGCAAAGCCTCTTGCCAAAAAGGCAAACGTCCGGCTCCTTCTCCCACAAGGAAGGGCCCAGCCCTCAAAGCTCTTGCTGCTCTTCACGGTGCCTTGGCGCCCTATCTACAGGCACAACAGCACTGGAGATCTGTGCTTTCCCAGAGACGCAACATCTCATGGCGCTCGGCCGCGGCAAAGCCTCTTGCCGAAAAGGCAAACGTCCGGCTCCTTTTCCCACAAGGAAGGGCCCAGCCCTGAAAGCTCTTGCTGCTCTTCACGGTGCCTTTGCAACCTACCTACAGGCACAACAGCAGTGGGGATCTGTGCTTTCCCAGAGACGCAAGATCTCATGGCGCTCAGCCGCGGCAGAGCCTCTTGCCGAAAAGGCAAACATCCGGCTCCTTCTCCCACAAGGAAGGGCCCAGCCCTGAAAGCTGTTGCTGCTCTTCACGGTGCCTTGGTGCCCTATCTACAGGCACAACAGCAGTGGGGATCTGTGCTTTCCCAGAGACGCAAGATCTCATGGCGCTCGGCCGCGGCAGAGCCTCTTGCCGAAAAGGCAAACGTCCGGCTCCTTCTCCCACAAGGAAGGGCCCAGCCCTGAAAGCTCTTGCTGCTCTTCACGGTGCCTTGGCGCCCTATCTACAGGCACAACAGCACTGGAGATCTGTGCTTTCCCAGAGACGCAACATCTCATGGCGCTCGGCCGCGGCAGAGCCTCTTGCCGAAAAGGCAAACGTCCGGCTCCTTCTCCCACAAGGAAGGGCCCAGCCCTGAAAGCTCTTGCTGCTCTTCACGGTGCCTTGGCGCCCTATCTACAGGCACAACAGCAGTGGGGATCTGTGCTTTCCCAGAGACGCAAGATCTCATGGCGCTCGGCCGCGGCAGAGCCTCTTGCCGAAAAGGCAAACGTCCGGCTCCTTCTCCCACAAGGAAGGGCCCAGCCCTGAAAGCTCTTGCTGCTCTTCACGGTGCCTTGGCGCCCTATCTACAGGCACAACAGCACTGGGGATCTGTGCTTTCCCAGAGACGCAAGATCTCATGGCGCTCGGCCGCGGCAAAGCCTCTTGCCGAAAAGGCAAACGTCCGGCTCCTTCTCCCACAAGGAAGGGCCCAGCCCTGAAAGCTCTTGCTGCTCTTCACGGTGCCTTGGCGCCCTATCTACAGGCACAACAGCAGTGGGGATCTGTGCTTTCCCAGAGACGCAAGATCTCATGGCCCTCGGCCGCGGCAAAGCCTCTTGCCAAAAAGGCAAACGTCCGGCTCCTTCTCCCACAAGGAAGGGCCCAGCCCTCAAAGCTCTTGCTGCTCTTCACGGTGCCTTGGCGCCCTATCTACAGGCACAACAGCACTGGAGATGTGTGCTTTCCCAGAGACGCAACATCTCATGGCGCTCGGCCGCGGCAAAGCCTCTTGCCGAAAAGGCAAACGTCCGGCTCCTTCTCCCACAAGGAAGGGCCCAGCCCTGAAAGCTCTTGCTGCTCTTCACGGTGCCTTGGCGCCCTATCTACAGGCACAACAGCAGTGGGGATCTGTGCTTTCCCAGAGACGCAACATCTCATGGCGCTCGGCCGCGGCAGAGCCTCTTGCCGAAAAGGCAAACGTCCGGCTCCTTCTCCCACAAGGAAGGGCCCAGCCCTGAAAGCTCTTGCTGCTCTTCACGGTGCCTTGGCACCCTGCCTACAGGCACAACAGCAGTGGGGATCTGTGCTTTCCCAGGGACGCAACATCTCATGGCGCTCGGCCACGGCAGAGCCTCTTGCTGAAAAGGCAAACATCCGGCTCCTTCTCCCACAAGGAAGGGCCCAGCCCTGAAAGCTCTTGCTGCTCTTCACGGTGCCTTGGCGCCCTATCTACAGGCACAACAGCACTGGGGATCTGTGCTTTCCCAGAGACGCAACATCTCATGGCGCTCGGCCGCGGCAAAGCCTCTTGCCGAAAAGGCAAACGTCCGGCTCCTTCTCCCACAAGGAAGGGCCCAGCCCTGAAAGCTCTTGCTGCTCTTCACGGTGCCTTGGCGCCCTATCTACAGGCACAACAGCACTGGGGATCTGTGCTTTCCCAGAGACGCAAGATCTCATGGCGCTCGGCCGCGGCAGAGCCTCTTGCCGAAAAGGCAAACGTCCGCCTCCTTCTCCCACAAGGAAGGGCCCAGCCCTGAAAGCTGTTGCTGCTCTTCATGGTGCCTTGGTGCCCTATCTACAGGCACAACAGCAGTGGGGATCTGTGCTTTCCCAGAGACGCAACATCTCATGGCGCTCGGCCGCGGCAGAGCCTCTTGCCGAAAAGGCAAACGTCCGGCTCCTTCTCCCACAAGGAAGGGCCCAGCCCTGAAAGCTCTTGCTGCTCTTCACGGTGCCTTGGCGCCCTATGTACAGGCACAACAGCACTGGAGATCTGTGCTTTCCCAGAGACGCAACATCTCATGGCGCTCGGCCGCGGCAGAGCCTCTTGCCGAAAAGGCAAACGTCCGGCTCCTTCTCCCACAAGGAAGGGCCCAGCCCTGAAAGCTCTTGCTGCTCTTCACGGTGCCTTTGCACCCTACCTACAGGCACAACAGCACTGGGGATCTGTGCTTTCCCAGAGACGCAACATCTCATGGCGCTCGGCCGCGGCAGAGCCTCTTGCCGAAAAGGCAAACGTCCGGCTCCTTCTCCCACAAGGAAGGGCCCAGCCCTGAAAGCTCTTGCTGCTCTTCACGGTGCCTTGGCGCCCTATCTACAGGCACAACAACACTGGGGATCTGTGCTTTCCCAGAGACGCAAGATGTATTGGTGCTCGGCCGCGGCAAAGCCTCTTGCCGAAAAGGCAAACGTCCGGCTCCTTCTCCCACAAGGAAGGGCCCAGCCCTGAAAGCTCTTGCTGCTCTTCACGGTGCCTTGGCGCCCTATCTACAGGCACAACAGCACTGGGGATCTGTGCTTTCCCAGAGATGCAAGATCTCATGGCGCTCGGCCGCGGCAAAGCCTCTTGCCGAAAAGGGAAACGTCCGGCTCCTTCTCCCACAAGGAAGGGCCCAGCCCTGAAAACTCTTGCTGCTCTTCACGGTGCCTTGGCGCCCTATCTACAGGCACAACAGCAGTGGGGATCTGTGCTTTCCCAGAGACGCAACATCTCATGGCCCTCGGCCGCGGCAAAGCCTCGTGCCGAAAAGGCAAACGTCCGGCTCCTTCTCCCACAAGGAAGGGCCCAGCCCTCAAAGCTCTTGCTGCTCTTCACGGTGCCTTGGCGCCCTATCTACAGGCACAACAGCACTGGAGATGTGTGCTTTCCCAGAGACGCAACATCTCATGGCGCTCGGCCGCGGCAAAGCCTCTTGCCGAAAAGGCAAACGTCCGGCTCCTTCTCCCACAAGGAAGGGCCCAGCCCTCAAAGCTCTTGCTGCTCTTCACGGTGCCTTGGCGCCCTATCTACAGGCACAACAGCACTGGGGATCTGTGCTTTCCCAGAGACGCAACATCTCATGGCGCTCGGACACGGCAGAGCCTCTTGCCGAAAAGGCAAACGTCCGGCTCCTTCTCCCACAAGGAAGGGCCCAGCCCTGAAAGCTCTTGCTGCTCTTCACGGTGCCTTGGCGCCCTATCTACAGGCACAACAGCACTGGGGATCTGTGCTTTCCCAGAGACGCAACATCTCATGGCGCTCGGCCGCGGCAGAGCCTCTTGCCGAAAAGGCAAACGTCCGGCTCCTTCTCCCACAAGGAAGGGCCCAGCCCTGAAAGCTCTTGCTGCTCTTCACGGTGCCTTGGCGCCCTACCTACAGGCACAACAGCACTGGGGATCTGTGCTTTCCCAGAGACGCAAGATCTCATGGCGCTCGGCCGCGGCAAAGCCTCTTGCCGAAAAGGCAAACGTCCGGCTCCTTCTCCCACAAGGAAGGGCCCAGCCCTGAAAGCTCTTGCTGCTCTTCACGGTGCCTTGGCGCCCTATCTACAGGCACAACAGCACTGGGGATCTGTGCTTTCCCAGAGACGGAACATCTCATGGCGCTCTGCCGCGGCAGAGCCTCTTGCCGAAAAGGCAAACGTCCGGCTCCTTCTCCCACAAGGAAGGGCCCAGCCCTGAAAGCTCTTGCTGCTCTTCACGGTGCCTTGGCGCCCTACTTACAGGCACAACAGCAGTGGGGATCTGTGCTTTCCCAGGGACGCAACATCTCATGGCGCTCGGCCACGGCAGAGCCTCTTGCCGAAAAGGCAAACATCCGGCTCCTTCTCCCACAAGGAAGGGCCCAGCCCTGAAAGCTCTTGCTGCTCTTCACGGTGCCTTGGCGCCCTATCTACAGGCACAACAGCACTGGGGATCTGTGCTTTCCCAGAGACGCAAGATCTCATGGCGCTCGGCCGCGGCAAAGCCTCTTGCCGAAAAGGCAAACGTCCGGCTCCTTCTCCCACAAGGAAGGGCCCAGCCCTGAAAGCTCTTGCTGCTCTTCACGGTGCCTTGGCGCCCTATCTACAGGCACAACAGCACTGGAGATCTGTGCTTTCCCAGAGACGCAAGATCTCATGGCGCTCGGCCGCGGCAAAGCCTCTTGCCGAAAAGGCAAACGTCCGGCTCCTTCTCCCACAAGGAAGGGCCCAGCCCTGAAAGCTCTTGCTGCTCTTCACGGTGCCTTTGCAACCTACCTACAGGCACAACAGCAGTGGGGATCTGTGCTTTCCCAGAGACGCAAGGTCTCATGGCGCTCGGCCGCGGCAGAGCCTCTTGCCGAAAAGGCAAACGTCCGGCTCCTTCTCCCACAAGGAAGGGCCCAGCCCTGAAAGCTCTTGCTGCTCTTCACGGTGCCTTGGCGCCCTATCTACAGGCACAACAGCACTGGGGATCTGTGCTTTCCCAGAGACGCAAGATCTCATGGCGCTCGGCTGCGGCAAAGCCTCTTGCCGAAACGGCAAACGTCCGGCTCCTTCTCCCACAAGGAAGGGCCCAGCCCTGAAAGCTGTTGCTGCTCTTCACGGTGCCTTGGCGCCCTATCTACAGGCACAACAGCAGTGGGGATCTGTGCTTTCCCAGAGACGCAAGATCTCATGGTGCTCGGCCGCGGCAGAGCCTCTTACCTAAAAGGCAAACGTCCGGCTCCTTCTCCCACAAGGAAGGGCCCAGCCCTGAAAGCTCTTGCTGCTCTTCACGGTGCCTTGGCGCCCTATCTACAGGCACAACAGCAGTGGGGATCTGTGCTTTCCCAGAGACGCAACATGTCATGGCGCTCGGCCACGGCAGAGCCTCTTGCCGAAAAGGCAAACGTCCGGCTCCTTCTCCCACAAGGAAGGGCCCAGCCCTGAAAGCTCTTGCTGCTCTTCACGGTGCCTTGGCGCCCTATCTACAGGCACAACAGCACTGGGGATCTGTGCTTTCCCAGAGACGCAAGATCTCATGGCGCTCGGCCGCGGCAAAGCCTCTTGCCGAAAAGGCAAACGTCCGGCTCCTTCTCCCACAAGGAAGGGCCCAGCCCTGAAAGCTCTTGCTGCTCTTCACGGTGCCTTGGCGCCCTATCTACAGGCACAACAGCAGTGGGGATCTGTGCTTTCCCAGAGACGCAAGATCTCATGGCGCTCGGCTGCGGCAAAGCCTCTTGCCGAAAAGGCAAACGTCCGGCTCCTTCTCCCACAAGGAAGGGCCCAGCCCTGAAAGCTCTTGCTGCTCTTCACGGTGCCTTGGCGCCCTATCTACAGGCACAACAGCACTGGGGATCTGTGCTTTCCCAGAGACGGAACATCTCATGGCGCTCGGCCGCGGCAGAGCCTCTTGCCGAAAAGGCAAACGTCCGGCTCCTTCTCCCACAAGGAAGGGCCCAGCCCTGAAAGCTCTTGCTGCTCTTCACGGTGCCTTGGCGCCCTATCTACAGGCACAACAACAGTGGGGATCTGTGCTTTCCCAGAGACGCAAGATCTCATGGCGCTCGGCCGCGGCAGAGCCTCTTGCCGAAAAGGCAAACGTCCGGCTCCTTCTCCCACAAGGAAGGGCCCAGCCCTGAAAGCTCTTGCTGCTCTTCACGGTGCCTTGGCGCCCTATCTAAAGGCACAACAGCAGTGGGGATCTGTGCTTTCCCAGAGACGCAACATCTCATGGCGCTCGGCAGCGGCAAAGCCTCTTGCCGAAAAGGCAAACGTCCGGCTCCTTCTCCCACAAGGAAGGGCCCAGCCCTCAAAGCTCTTGCTGCTCTTCACGGTGCCTTGGCGCCCTATCTACAGGCACAACAGCACTGGGGATCTGTGCTTTCCCAGAGACGCAAGATCTCATGGCGCTCGGCCGCGGCAAAGCCTCTTGCCGAAAAGGCAAACGTCCGGCTCCTTCTCCCACAAGGAAGGGCCCAGCCCTGAAAGCTCTTGCTGCTCTTCACGGTGCCTTGGTGCCCTATCTACAGGCACAACAGCATTGGGGATCCGTGCTTTCCCAGAGACGCAACATCTCATGGCGCTTGGCCGCGGCAGAGCCTCTTGCCGAAAAGGCAAACGTCCGGCTCCTTCTCCCACAAGGAAGGGCCCAGCCCTGAAAGCTCTTGCTGCTCTTCACGGTGCCTTTGCGCCCTACCTACAGGCACAACAGCACTGGGGATCTGTGCTTTCCCAGACACGAAAGATGTCATGGCGCTCGGCCGCGGCAAAGCCTCTTGCCGAAAAGGCAAACGTCCGGCTCCTTCTCCCACAAGGAAGGGCCCAGCCCTGAAAGCTCTTGCTGCTCTTCACGGTGCCTTGGCGCCCTATCTACAGGCACAACAGCAGTGGGGATCTGTGCTTTCCCAGAGACGCAACGTCTCATGGCGCTCGGCCGCGGCAGAGCCTCTTGCCGAAAAGGCAAACGTCCGGCTCCTTCTCCCACAAGGAAGGGCCCAGCCCTGAAAGCTCTTGCTGCTCTTCACGGTGCCTTGGTGCCCTACCTACAGGCACAACAGCAGTGGGGATCTGTGCTTTCCCAGAGACGCAACATCTCATGGCGCTCAGCTGCGGCAAAGCCTCTTGCCGAAAAGGCAAACGTCCGGCTCTTTCTCCCACAAGGAAGGGCCCTGCCCTGAAAGCTCTTGCCGCTCTTCACGGTGCCTTGGCGCCCTATCTACAGGCACAACAGCAGTGGGGATCTGTGCTTTCCCAGAGACGCAACATCTCATGGCGCTCGGCCGCGGCAAAGCCTCTTGCCGAAAAGGCAAACGTCCGGCTCCTTCTCCCACAAGGAAGGGCCCAGCCCTGAAAGCTCTTGCTGCTCTTCACAGTGCCTTGGCGCCCTATCTACAGGCACAACAGCACTGGGGATCTGTGCTTTCCCAGAGACGCAACATCTCATGGCGCTCGGCCGCGGCAGAGCCTCTTGCCGAAAAGGTAAACGTCCGGCTCCTTCTCCCACAAGGAAGGGCCCAGTCCTGAAAGCTCTTGCTGCTCTTCACGGTGCCTTGGCGCCCTATCTACAGGCACAACAGCACTGGGGTTCTGTGCTTTCCCAGAGACGCAAGATCTCATGGCGCTCGGCCGCGGCTGAGCCTCTTGCCGAAAAGGCAAACGTCCGGCTCCTTCTCCCACAAGGAAGGGCCCAGCCCTGAAAGCTCTTGCTGCTCTTCACGGTGCCTTTGCAACCTACCTACAGGCACAACAGCAGTGGGGATCTGTGCTTTCCCAGAGACGCAAGGTCTCATGGCGCTCGGCCGCAGCAGAGCCTCTTGCCGAAAAGGCAAACGTCCGGCTCCTTCTCCCACAAGGAAGGGCCCAGCCCTGAAAGCTCTTGCTGCTCTTCACGGTGCCTTGGCGCCCTATCTACAGGCACAACAGCACTGGGGATCTGTGCTTTCCCAGAGACGCAAGATCTCATGGCGCTCGGCCGCGGCAAAGCCTCTTGCCGAAAAGGCAAACGTCCGGCTCCTTCTCCCACAAGGAAGGGCCCAGCCCTGAAAGCTCTTGCTGCTCTTCACGGTGCCTTGGCGCCCTATCTACAGGCACAACAGCACTGGGGATCTGTGCTTTCCCTGACACGAAAGATGTCATGGCGCTCGGCCGCGGCAAAGCCTCTTGCCGAAAAGGCAAACGTCCGGCTCCTTCTCCCACAAGGAAGGGCCCAGCCCTGAAAGCTCTTGCTGCTCTTCACGGTGCCTTGGCGCCCTACCTACAGGCACAACAGCACTGGGGATCTGTGCTTTCCCAGAGACGCAAGATCTCATGGCGCTCGGCTGCGGCAAAGCCTCTTGCCGAAACGGCAAACGTCCGGCTCCTTCTCCCACAAGGAAGGGCCAAGCCCTCAAAGCTCTTGCTGCTCTTCACGGTGCCTTGGCGCCCTATCTACAGGCACAACAGCAGTGGGGATCTGTGCTTTCCCAGAGACGCAAGATCTCATGGTGCTCGGCCGCGGCAGAGCCTCTTACCTAAAAGGCAAACGTCCGGCTCCTTCTCCCACAAGGAAGGGCCCAGCCCTGAAAGCTCTTGCTGCTCTTCACGGTGCCTTGGCGCCCTATCTACAGGCACAACAGCAGTGGGGATCTGTGCTTTCCCAGAGACGCAACATGTCATGGCGCTCGGCCACGGCAGAGCCTCTTGCCGAAAAGGCAAACATCCGGCTCCTTCTCCCACAAGGAAGGGCCCAGCCCTGAAAGCTCTTGCTGCTCTTCACGGTGCCTTGGCGCCCTATCTACAGGCACAACAGCACTGGGGATCTGTGCTTTCCCAGAGACGCAAGATCTCATGGCGCTCGGCCGCGGCAAAGCCTCTTGCCGAAAAGGCAAACGTCCGGCTCCTTCTCCCACAAGGAAGGGCCCAGCCCTGAAAGCTCTTGCTGCTCTTCACGGTGCCTTGGCGCCCTATCTACAGGCACAACAGCACTGGGGATCTGTGCTTTCCCAGAGACGCAACATCTCATGGCGCTCGGCCGCGGCAGAGCCTCTTGCCGAAAAGGTAAACGTCCGGCTCCTTCTCCCACAAGGAAGGGCCCAGTCCTGAAAGCTCTTGCTGCTCTTCACGGTGCCTTGGCGCCCTATCTACAGGCACAACAGCACTGGGGTTCTGTGCTTTCCCAGAGACGCAAGATCTCATGGCGCTCGGCCGCGGCAAAGCCTCTTGCAGAAAAGGCAAACGTCCGGCTCCTTCTCCCACAAGGAAGGGCCCAGCCCTGAAAGCTCTTGCTGCTCTTCACGGTGCCTTGGCGCCCTATCTACAGGCACAACAGCAGTGGGGATCTGTGCTTTCCCAGAGACGCAACGTCTCATGGCGCTCGGCCGCGGCAGAGCCTCTTGCCGAAAAGGCAAACGTCCGGCTCCTTCTCCCACAAGGAAGGGCCCAGCCCTGAAAGCTCTTGCTGCTCTTCACGGTGCCTTGGTGCCTTATCTACAGGCACAACAGCAGTGGGGATCCGTGCTTTCCCAGAGACGCAACATCTCATGGCGCTCAGCAGCGGCAGAGCCTCTTGCCGAAAAGGCAAACGTCCGGCTCCTTCTCCCACAAGGAAGGGCCCAGCCCTGAAAGCTCTTGCTGCTCTTCACGGTGCCTTGGCGCCCTATCTACAGGCACAACAGCAGTGGGGATCTGTGCTTTCCCAGAGACGCAACATCTCATGGCGCTCGGCCGCGGCAGAGCCTCTTGCCGAAAAGGCAAACGTCCGGCTCCTTCTCCCACAAGGAAGGGCCCAGCCCTGAAAGCTCTTGCTGCTCTTCACGGTGCCTTGGCACCCTATCTACAGGCACAACAGCAGTGGGGATCTGTGCTTTCCCAGAGACGCAACATCTCATGGCGCTCGGCCGCGGCAAAGCCTCTTGCCGAAAAGGCAAACGTCCGGCTCCTTCTCCCACAAGGAAGGGCCCAGCCCTGAAAGCTCTTGCTGCTCTTCACGGTGCCTTGGCGCCCTATCTACAGGCACAACAGCAGTGGGGATCTGTGCTTTCCCAGAGACGCAACATCTCATGGCGCTCGGCCACGGCAGAGCCTCTTGCCGAAAAGGTAAACGTCCGGCTCCTTCTCCCACAAGGAAGGGCCCAGCCCTGAAAGCTCTTGCTGCTCTTCACGGTGCCTTGGCGCCCTATCTACAGGCACAACAGCACTGGGGATCTGTGCTTTCCCAGAGACGGAACATCTCATGGCGCTCGGCCGCGGCAGAGCCTCTTGCCGAAAAGGCAAACGTCCGGCTCCTTCTCCCACAAGGAAGGGCCAAGCCCTCAAAGCTGTTGCTGCTATTCATGGTGCCTTGGCGCCCTATGTACAGGCACAACAGCACTGGGGATCTGTGCTTTCCCAGAGACGCAACATCTCATGGCGCTCGGCAGCGGCAAAGCCTCTTGCCGAAAAGGCAAACGTCCAGCTCCTTCTCCCACAAGGAAGGGCCCAGCCCTGAAAGCTCTTGCTGCTCTTCACGGTGCCTTGGCGCCCTATCTACAGGCACAACAGCACTGGAGATCTGTGCTTTCCCAGAGACGCAACATCTCATGGCGCTCGGCCGCGGCAGAACCTCTTGCCGAAAAGGCAAACGTCCGGCTCCTTCTCCCACAAGGAAGGGCCCAGCCCTGAAAGCTCTTGCTGCTCTTCACGGTGCCTTGGCGCCCTACCTACAGGCAGAACAGCACTGGGGATCTGTGCTTTCCCAGAGACGCAACATCTCATGGCGCTCGGCCGCGGCAGAGCCTCTTGCCGAAAAGGCAAACGTCCGGCTCCTTCTCCCACAAGGAAGGGCCCAGCCCTGAAAGCTCTTGCTGCTCTTCACGGTGCCTTGGCGCCCTATCTACAGGCACAACAGCAGTGGGGATCTGTGCTTTCCCAGAGACGCAACGTCTCATGGCGCTCGGCCGCGGCAGAGCCTCTTGCCGAAAAGGCAAACGTCCGGCTCCTTCTCCCACAAGGAAGGGCCCAGCCCTGAAAGCTCTTGCTGCTCTTCACGGTGCCTTGGCGCCCTACCTACAGGCACAACAGCACTGGGGATCTGTGCTTTCCCAGAGACGCAACATCTCATGGCGCTCAGCTGCGGCAAAGCCTCTTGCCGAAAAGGCAAACGTCCGGCTCTTTCTCCCACAAGGAAGGGCCCTGCCCTGAAAGCTCTTGCCGCTCTTCACGGTGCCTTGGCGCCCTATCTACAGGCACAACAGCAGTGGGGATCTGTGCTTTCCCAGAGACGCAACATCTCATGGCGCTCGGCCGCGGCAAAGCCTCTTGCCGAAAAGGCAAACGTCCGGCTCCTTCTCCCACAAGGAAGGGCCCAGCCCTGAAAGCTCTTGCTGCTCTTCACGGTGCCTTGGCGCCCTATCTACAGGCACAACAGCACTGGGGATCTGTGCTTTCCCAGAGACGCAACATCTCATGGCGCTCGGCCGCGGCAGAGCCTCTTGCCGAAAAGGTAAACGTCCGGCTCCTTCTCCCACAAGGAAGGGCCCAGTCCTGAAAGCTCTTGCTGCTCTTCACGGTGCCTTGGCGCCCTATCTACAGGCACAACAGCACTGGGGTTCTGTGCTTTCCCAGAGACGCAAGATCTCATGGCGCTCGGCCGCGGCTGAGCCTCTTGCCGAAAAGGCAAACGTCCGGCTCCTTCTCCCACAAGGAAGGGCCCAGCCCTGAAAGCTCTTGCTGCTCTTCACGGTGCCTTTGCAACCTACCTACAGGCACAACAGCAGTGGGGATCTGTGCTTTCCCAGAGACGCAAGGTCTCATGGCGCTCGGCCGCGGCAGAGCCTCTTGCCGAAAAGGCAAACGTCCGGCTCCTTCTCCCACAAGGAAGGGCCCAGCCCTGAAAGCTCTTGCTGCTCTTCACGGTGCCTTGGCGCCCTATCTACAGGCACAACAGCACTGGGGATCTGTGCTTTCCCAGAGACGCAAGATCTCATGGCGCTCGGCCGCGGCAAAGCCTCTTGCCGAAAAGGCAAACGTCCGGCTCCTTCTCCCACAAGGAAGGGCCCAGCCCTGAAAGCTCTTGCTGCTCTTCACGGTGCCTTGGCGCCCTATCTACAGGCACAACAGCACTGGGGATCTGTGCTTTCCCAGACACGAAAGATGTCATGGCGCTCGGCCGCGGCAAAGCCTCTTGCCGAAAAGGCAAACGTCCGGCTCCTTCTCCCACAAGGAAGGGCCCAGCCCTGAAAGCTCTTGCTGCTCTTCACGGTGCCTTGGCGCCCTATCTACAGGCACAACAGCAGTGGGGATCTGTGCTTTCCCAGAGACGCAAGATCTCATGGTGCTCGGCCGCGGCAGAGCCTCTTACCTAAAAGGCAAACGTCCGGCTCCTTCTCCCACAAGGAAGGGCCCAGCCCTGAAAGCTCTTGCTGCTCTTCACGGTGCCTTGGCGCCCTATCTACAGGCACAACAGCAGTGGGGATCTGTGCTTTCCCAGAGACGCAACATGTCATGGCGCTCGGCCACGGCAGAGCCTCTTGCCGAAAAGGCAAACATCCGGCTCCTTCTCCCACAAGGAAGGGCCCAGCCCTGAAAGCTGTTGCTGCTCTTCACGGTGCCTTGGCGCCCTATCTACAGGCACAACAGCACTGGGGATCTGTGCTTTCCCAGAGACGCAAGATCTCATGGCGCTCGGCCGCGGCAAAGCCTCTTGCCGAAAAGGCAAACGTCCGGCTCCTTCTCCCACAAGGAAGGGCCCAGCCCTGAAAGCTCTTGCTGCTCTTCACGGTGCCTTGGCGCCCTATCTACAGGCACAACAGCAGTGGGGATCTGTGCTTTCCCAGAGACGCAAGATCTCATGGCGCTCGGCCGCGGCAAAGCCTCTTGCCGAAAAGGCAAACGTCCGGCTCCTTCTCCCACAAGGAAGGGCCCAGCCCTGAAAGCTCTTGCTGCTCTTCACGGTGCCTTGGCGCCCTATCTACAGGCACAACAGCAGTGGGGATCTGTGCTTTCCCAGAGACGCAAGATCTCATGGCGCTCGTCTGCGGCAAAGCCTCTTGCCGAAAAGGCAAACGTCCGGCTCCTTCTCCCACAAGGAAGGGCCCAGCCCTGAAAGCTCTTGCTGCTCTTCACGGTGCCTTGGCGCCCTATCTACAGGCACAACAGCAGTGGGGATCTGTGCTTTCCCAGAGACGCAAGATCTCATGGCGCTCGGCCGTGGCAAAGCCTCTTGCCGAAAAGGCAAACGTCCGGCTCCTTCTCCCACAAGGAAGGGCCAAGCCCTCAAAGCTCTTGCTGCTCTTCACGGTGCCTTGGCGCCCTATCTACAGGCACAACAGCAGTGGGGATCTGTGCTTTCCCAGAGACGGAACATCTCATGGCGCTCGGCCGCGGCAGAGCCTCTTGCCGAAAAGGCAAACGTCCGGCTCCTTCTCCCACAAGGAAGGGCCCAGCCCTGAAAGCTCTTGCTGCTCTTCACGGTGCCTTGGCGCCCTATCTACAGGCACAACAGCAGTGGGGATCTGTGCTTTCCCAGAGACGCAAGATCTCATGGCGCTCGGCCGCGGCAGAGCCTCTTGCCGAAAAGGCAAACGTCCGGCTCCTTCTCCCACAAGGAAGGGCCCAGCCCTGAAAGCTCTTGCTGCTCTTCACGGTGCCTTGGCGCCCTATCTAAAGGCACAACAGCAGTGGGGATCTGTGCTTTCCCAGAGACGCAACATCTCATGGCGCTCGGCAGCGGCAAAGCCTCTTGCCGAAAAGGCAAACGTCCGGCTCCTTCTCCCACAAGGAAGGGCCCAGCCCTGAAAGCTCTTGCTGCTCTTCACGGTGCCTTGGCGCCCTATCTACAGGCACAACAGCAGTGGGGATCTGTGCTTTCCCAGAGACGCAACGTCTCATGGCGCTCGGCCGCGGCAGAGCCTCTTGCCGAAAAGGCAAACGTCCGGCTCCTTCTCCCACAAGGAAGGGCCCAGCCCTGAAAGCTCTTGCTGCTCTTCACGGTGCCTTGGTGCCTTATCTACAGGCACAACAGCAGTGGGGATCCGTGCTTTCCCAGAGACGCAACATCTCATGGCGCTCAGCAGCGGCAGAGCCTCTTGCCGAAAAGGCAAACGTCCGGCTCCTTCTCCCACAAGGAAGGGCCCAGCCCTGAAAGCTCTTGCTGCTCTTCACGGTGCCTTGGCGCCCTACCTACAGGCACAACAGCAGTGGGGATCTGTGCTTTCCCAGAGACGCAACATCTCATGGCGCTCGGCCGCGGCAAAGCCTCTTGCCGAAAAGGCAAACGTCCGGCTCCTTCTCCCACAAGGAAGGGCCCAGCCCTGAAAGCTCTTGCTGCTCTTCACGGTGCCTTGGCGCCCTATCTACAGGCACAACAGCACTGGAGATCTGTGCTTTCCCAGAGACGCAACATCTCATGGCGCTCGGCCGCGGCAAAGCCTCTTGCCGAAAAGGCAAACGTCCGGCTCCTTTTCCCACAAGGAAGGGCCCAGCCCTGAAAGCTCTTGCTGCTCTTCACGGTGCCTTTGCAACCTACCTACAGGCACAACAGCAGTGGGGATCTGTGCTTTCCCAGAGACGCAAGATCTCATGGCGCTCAGCCGCGGCAGAGCCTCTTGCCGAAAAGGCAAACATCCGGCTCCTTCTCCCACAAGGAAGGGCCCAGCCCTGAAAGCTGTTGCTGCTCTTCACGGTGCCTTGGTGCCCTATCTACAGGCACAACAGCAGTGGGGATCTGTGCTTTCCCAGAGACGCAAGATCTCATGGCGCTCGGCCGCGGCAGAGCCTCTTGCCGAAAAGGCAAACGTCCGGCTCCTTCTCCCACAAGGAAGGGCCCAGCCCTGAAAGCTCTTGCTGCTCTTCACGGTGCCTTGGCGCCCTATCTACAGGCACAACAGCACTGGAGATCTGTGCTTTCCCAGAGACGCAACATCTCATGGCGCTCGGCCGCGGCAGAGCCTCTTGCCGAAAAGGCAAACGTCCGGCTCCTTCTCCCACAAGGAAGGGCCCAGCCCTGAAAGCTCTTGCTGCTCTTCACGGTGCCTTGGCGCCCTATCTACAGGCACAACAGCAGTGGGGATCTGTGCTTTCCCAGAGACGCAAGATCTCATGGCGCTCGGCCGCGGCAGAGCCTCTTGCCGAAAAGGCAAACGTCCGGCTCCTTCTCCCACAAGGAAGGGCCCAGCCCTGAAAGCTCTTGCTGCTCTTCACGGTGCCTTGGCGCCCTATCTACAGGCACAACAGCACTGGGGATCTGTGCTTTCCCAGAGACGCAAGATCTCATGGCGCTCGGCCGCGGCAAAGCCTCTTGCCGAAAAGGCAAACGTCCGGCTCCTTCTCCCACAAGGAAGGGCCCAGCCCTGAAAGCTCTTGCTGCTCTTCACGGTGCCTTGGCGCCCTATCTACAGGCACAACAGCAGTGGGGATCTGTGCTTTCCCAGAGACGCAAGATCTCATGGCCCTCGGCCGCGGCAAAGCCTCTTGCCAAAAAGGCAAACGTCCGGCTCCTTCTCCCACAAGGAAGGGCCCAGCCCTCAAAGCTCTTGCTGCTCTTCACGGTGCCTTGGCGCCCTATCTACAGGCACAACAGCACTGGAGATGTGTGCTTTCCCAGAGACGCAACATCTCATGGCGCTCGGCCGCGGCAAAGCCTCTTGCCGAAAAGGCAAACGTCCGGCTCCTTCTCCCACAAGGAAGGGCCCAGCCCTGAAAGCTCTTGCTGCTCTTCACGGTGCCTTGGCGCCCTATCTACAGGCACAACAGCACTGGGGATCTGTGCTTTCCCAGAGACGCAACATCTCATGGCGCTCGGCCGCGGCAGAGCCTCTTGCCGAAAAGGCAAACGTCCGGCTCCTTCTCCCACAAGGAAGGGCCCAGCCCTGAAAGCTCTTGCTGCTCTTCACGGTGCCTTGGCGCCCTGCCTACAGGCACAACAGCAGTGGGGATCTGTGCTTTCCCAGGGACGCAACATCTCATGGCGCTCGGCCACGGCAGAGCCTCTTGCTGAAAAGGCAAACATCCGGCTCCTTCTCCCACAAGGAAGGGCCCAGCCCTGAAAGCTCTTGCTGCTCTTCACGGTGCCTTGGCGCCCTATCTACAGGCACAACAGCACTGGGGATCTGTGCTTTCCCAGAGACGCAACATCTCATGGCGCTCGGCCGCGGCAAAGCCTCTTGCCGAAAAGGCAAACGTCCGGCTCCTTCTCCCACAAGGAAGGGCCCAGCCCTGAAAGCTCTTGCTGCTCTTCACGGTGCCTTGGCGCCCTATCTACAGGCACAACAGCACTGGGGATCTGTGCTTTCCCAGAGACGCAAGATCTCATGGCGCTCGGCCGCGGCAGAGCCTCTTGCCGAAAAGGCAAACGTCCGCCTCCTTCTCCCACAAGGAAGGGCCCAGCCCTGAAAGCTGTTGCTGCTCTTCATGGTGCCTTGGTGCCCTATCTACAGGCACAACAGCAGTGGGGATCTGTGCTTTCCCAGAGACGCAACATCTCATGGCGCTCGGCCGCGGCAGAGCCTCTTGCCGAAAAGGCAAACGTCCGGCTCCTTCTCCCACAAGGAAGGGCCCAGCCCTGAAAGCTCTTGCTGCTCTTCACGGTGCCTTGGCGCCCTATGTACAGGCACAACAGCACTGGAGATCTGTGCTTTCCCAGAGACGCAACATCTCATGGCGCTCGGCCGCGGCAGAGCCTCTTGCCGAAAAGGCAAACGTCCGGCTCCTTCTCCCACAAGGAAGGGCCCAGCCCTGAAAGCTCTTGCTGCTCTTCACGGTGCCTTTGCACCCTACCTACAGGCACAACAGCAGTGGGGATCTGTGCTTTCCCAGAGACGCAACATCTCATGGCGCTCGGCCGCGGCAGAGCCTCTTGCCGAAAAGGCAAACGTCCGGCTCCTTCTCCCACAAGGAAGGGCCCAGCCCTGAAAGCTCTTGCTGCTCTTCACGGTGCCTTGGCGCCCTATCTACAGGCACAACAGCAGTGGGGATCTGTGCTTTCCCAGAGACGCAAGATCTCATGGCGCTCGGCCGTGGCAAAGCCTCTTGCCGAAAAGGCAAACGTCCGGCTCCTTCTCCCACAAGGAAGGGCCAAGCCCTCAAAGCTCTTGCTGCTCTTCACGGTGCCTTGGCGCCCTATCTACAGGCACAACAGCAGTGGGGATCTGTGCTTTCCCAGAGACGGAACATCTCATGGCGCTCGGCCGCGGCAGAGCCTCTTGCCGAAAAGGCAAACGTCCGGCTCCTTCTCCCACAAGGAAGGGCCCAGCCCTGAAAGCTCTTGCTGCTCTTCACGGTGCCTTGGCGCCCTATCTACAGGCACAACAGCAGTGGGGATCTGTGCTTTCCCAGAGACGCAAGATCTCATGGCGCTCGGCCGCGGCAGAGCCTCTTGCCGAAAAGGCAAACGTCCGGCTCCTTCTCCCACAAGGAAGGGCCCAGCCCTGAAAGCTCTTGCTGCTCTTCACGGTGCCTTGGCGCCCTATCTAAAGGCACAACAGCAGTGGGGATCTGTGCTTTCCCAGAGACGCAACATCTCATGGCGCTCGGCAGCGGCAAAGCCTCTTGCCGAAAAGGCAAACGTCCGGCTCCTTCTCCCACAAGGAAGGGCCCAGCCCTGAAAGCTCTTGCTGCTCTTCACGGTGCCTTGGCGCCCTATCTACAGGCACAACAGCACTGGGGATCTGTGCTTTCCCAGAGACGCAAGATCTCATGGCGCTCGGCCGCGGCAAAGCCTCTTGCCGAAAAGGCAAACGTCCGGCTCCTTCTCCCACAAGGAAGGGCCCAGCCCTGAAAGCTCTTGCTGCTCTTCACGGTGCCTTGGCGCCCTATCTACAGGCACAACAGCACTGGGGATCTGTGCTTTCCCAGAGACGCAACATCTCATGGCGCTCGGCCGCGGCAGAGCCTCTTGCCGAAAAGGCAAACGTCCGGCTCCTTCTCCCACAAGGAAGGGCCCAGCCCTGAAAGCTCTTGCTGCTCTTCACGGTGCCTTGGCACCCTATCTACAGGCACAACAGCAGTGGGGATCTGTGCTTTCCCAGAGACGCAACATCTCATGGCGCTCGGCCGCGGCTGAGCCTCTTGCCGAAAAGGCAAACGTCCGGCTCCTTCTCCCACAAGGAAGGGCCCAGCCCTGAAAGCTCTTGCTGCTCTTCACGGTGCCTTGGCGCCCTATCTACAGGCACAACAGCAGTGGGGATCTGTGCTTTCCCAGAGACGCAACGTCTCATGGCGCTCGGCCGCGGCAGAGCCTCTTGCCGAAAAGGCAAACGTCCGGCTCCTTCTCCCACAAGGAAGGGCCCAGCCCTGAAAGCTCTTGCTGCTCTTCACGGTGCCTTGGTGCCTTATCTACAGGCACAACAGCAGTGGGGATCCGTGCTTTCCCAGAGACGCAACATCTCATGGCGCTCAGCAGCGGCAGAGCCTCTTGCCGAAAAGGCAAACGTCCGGCTCCTTCTCCCACAAGGAAGGGCCCAGCCCTGAAAGCTCTTGCTGCTCTTCACGGTGCCTTGGCGCCCTACCTACAGGCACAACAGCAGTGGGGATCTGTGCTTTCCCAGAGACGCAACATCTCATGGCGCTCGGCCGCGGCAAAGCCTCTTGCCGAAAAGGCAAACGTCCGGCTCCTTCTCCCACAAGGAAGGGCCCAGCCCTGAAAGCTCTTGCTGCTCTTCACGGTGCCTTGGCGCCCTATCTACAGGCACAACAGCACTGGAGATCTGTGCTTTCCCAGAGACGCAACATCTCATGGCGCTCGGCCGCGGCAAAGCCTCTTGCCGAAAAGGCAAACGTCCGGCTCCTTTTCCCACAAGGAAGGGCCCAGCCCTGAAAGCTCTTGCTGCTCTTCACGGTGCCTTTGCAACCTACCTACAGGCACAACAGCAGTGGGGATCTGTGCTTTCCCAGAGACGCAAGATCTCATGGCGCTCAGCCGCGGCAGAGCCTCTTGCCGAAAAGGCAAACATCCGGCTCCTTCTCCCACAAGGAAGGGCCCAGCCCTGAAAGCTGTTGCTGCTCTTCACGGTGCCTTGGTGCCCTATCTACAGGCACAACAGCAGTGGGGATCTGTGCTTTCCCAGAGACGCAAGATCTCATGGCGCTCGGCCGCGGCAGAGCCTCTTGCCGAAAAGGCAAACGTCCGGCTCCTTCTCCCACAAGGAAGGGCCCAGCCCTGAAAGCTCTTGCTGCTCTTCACGGTGCCTTGGCGCCCTATCTACAGGCACAACAGCACTGGAGATCTGTGCTTTCCCAGAGACGCAACATCTCATGGCGCTCGGCCGCGGCAGAGCCTCTTGCCGAAAAGGCAAACGTCCGGCTCCTTCTCCCACAAGGAAGGGCCCAGCCCTGAAAGCTCTTGCTGCTCTTCACGGTGCCTTGGCGCCCTATCTACAGGCACAACAGCAGTGGGGATCTGTGCTTTCCCAGAGACGCAAGATCTCATGGCGCTCGGCCGCGGCAGAGCCTCTTGCCGAAAAGGCAAACGTCCGGCTCCTTCTCCCACAAGGAAGGGCCCAGCCCTGAAAGCTCTTGCTGCTCTTCACGGTGCCTTGGCGCCCTATCTACAGGCACAACAGCACTGGGGATCTGTGCTTTCCCAGAGACGCAAGATCTCATGGCGCTCGGCCGCGGCAAAGCCTCTTGCCGAAAAGGCAAACGTCCGGCTCCTTCTCCCACAAGGAAGGGCCCAGCCCTGAAAGCTCTTGCTGCTCTTCACGGTGCCTTGGCGCCCTATCTACAGGCACAACAGCAGTGGGGATCTGTGCTTTCCCAGAGACGCAAGATCTCATGGCCCTCGGCCGCGGCAAAGCCTCTTGCCAAAAAGGCAAACGTCCGGCTCCTTCTCCCACAAGGAAGGGCCCAGCCCTCAAAGCTCTTGCTGCTCTTCACGGTGCCTTGGCGCCCTATCTACAGGCACAACAGCACTGGAGATGTGTGCTTTCCCAGAGACGCAACATCTCATGGCGCTCGGCCGCGGCAAAGCCTCTTGCCGAAAAGGCAAACGTCCGGCTCCTTCTCCCACAAGGAAGGGCCCAGCCCTGAAAGCTCTTGCTGCTCTTCACGGTGCCTTGGCGCCCTATCTACAGGCACAACAGCACTGGGGATCTGTGCTTTCCCAGAGACGCAACATCTCATGGCGCTCGGCCGCGGCAGAGCCTCTTGCCGAAAAGGCAAACGTCCGGCTCCTTCTCCCACAAGGAAGGGCCCAGCCCTGAAAGCTCTTGCTGCTCTTCACGGTGCCTTGGCGCCCTGCCTACAGGCACAACAGCAGTGGGGATCTGTGCTTTCCCAGGGACGCAACATCTCATGGCGCTCGGCCACGGCAGAGCCTCTTGCTGAAAAGGCAAACATCCGGCTCCTTCTCCCACAAGGAAGGGCCCAGCCCTGAAAGCTCTTGCTGCTCTTCACGGTGCCTTGGCGCCCTATCTACAGGCACAACAGCACTGGGGATCTGTGCTTTCCCAGAGACGCAACATCTCATGGCGCTCGGCCGCGGCAAAGCCTCTTGCCGAAAAGGCAAACGTCCGGCTCCTTCTCCCACAAGGAAGGGCCCAGCCCTGAAAGCTCTTGCTGCTCTTCACGGTGCCTTGGCGCCCTATCTACAGGCACAACAGCACTGGGGATCTGTGCTTTCCCAGAGACGCAAGATCTCATGGCGCTCGGCCGCGGCAGAGCCTCTTGCCGAAAAGGCAAACGTCCGCCTCCTTCTCCCACAAGGAAGGGCCCAGCCCTGAAAGCTGTTGCTGCTCTTCATGGTGCCTTGGTGCCCTATCTACAGGCACAACAGCAGTGGGGATCTGTGCTTTCCCAGAGACGCAACATCTCATGGCGCTCGGCCGCGGCAGAGCCTCTTGCCGAAAAGGCAAACGTCCGGCTCCTTCTCCCACAAGGAAGGGCCCAGCCCTGAAAGCTCTTGCTGCTCTTCACGGTGCCTTGGCGCCCTATGTACAGGCACAACAGCACTGGAGATCTGTGCTTTCCCAGAGACGCAACATCTCATGGCGCTCGGCCGCGGCAGAGCCTCTTGCCGAAAAGGCAAACGTCCGGCTCCTTCTCCCACAAGGAAGGGCCCAGCCCTGAAAGCTCTTGCTGCTCTTCACGGTGCCTTTGCACCCTACCTACAGGCACAACAGCACTGGGGATCTGTGCTTTCCCAGAGACGCAACATCTCATGGCGCTCGGCCGCGGCAGAGCCTCTTGCCGAAAAGGCAAACGTCCGGCTCCTTCTCCCACAAGGAAGGGCCCAGCCCTGAAAGCTCTTGCTGCTCTTCACGGTGCCTTGGCGCCCTATCTACAGGCACAACAACACTGGGGATCTGTGCTTTCCCAGAGACGCAAGATGTATTGGTGCTCGGCCGCGGCAAAGCCTCTTGCCGAAAAGGCAAACGTCCGGCTCCTTCTCCCACAAGGAAGGGCCCAGCCCTGAAAGCTCTTGCTGCTCTTCACGGTGCCTTGGCGCCCTATCTACAGGCACAACAGCACTGGGGATCTGTGCTTTCCCAGAGATGCAAGATCTCATGGCGCTCGGCCGCGGCAAAGCCTCTTGCCGAAAAGGGAAACGTCCGGCTCCTTCTCCCACAAGGAAGGGCCCAGCCCTGAAAACTCTTGCTGCTCTTCACGGTGCCTTGGCGCCCTATCTACAGGCACAACAGCAGTGGGGATCTGTGCTTTCCCAGAGACGCAACATCTCATGGCCCTCGGCCGCGGCAAAGCCTCGTGCCGAAAAGGCAAACGTCCGGCTCCTTCTCCCACAAGGAAGGGCCCAGCCCTCAAAGCTCTTGCTGCTCTTCACGGTGCCTTGGCGCCCTATCTACAGGCACAACAGCACTGGAGATGTGTGCTTTCCCAGAGACGCAACATCTCATGGCGCTCGGCCGCGGCAAAGCCTCTTGCCGAAAAGGCAAACGTCCGGCTCCTTCTCCCACAAGGAAGGGCCCAGCCCTCAAAGCTCTTGCTGCTCTTCACGGTGCCTTGGCGCCCTATCTACAGGCACAACAGCACTGGGGATCTGTGCTTTCCCAGAGACGCAACATCTCATGGCGCTCGGCCACGGCAGAGCCTCTTGCCGAAAAGGCAAACGTCCGGCTCCTTCTCCCACAAGGAAGGGCCCAGCCCTGAAAGCTCTTGCTGCTCTTCACGGTGCCTTGGCGCCCTATCTACAGGCACAACAGCACTGGGGGATCTGTGCTTTCCCAGAGACGCAACATCTCATGGCGCTCGGCCGCGGCAGAGCCTCTTGCCGAAAAGGCAAACGTCCGGCTCCTTCTCCCACAAGGAAGGGCCCAGCCCTGAAAGCTCTTGCTGCTCTTCACGGTGCCTTGGCGCCCTACCTACAGGCACAACAGCACTGGGGATCTGTGCTTTCCCAGAGACGCAAGATCTCATGGCGCTCGGCCGCGGCAAAGCCTCTTGCCGAAAAGGCAAACGTCCGGCTCCTTCTCCCACAAGGAAGGGCCCAGCCCTGAAAGCTCTTGCTGCTCTTCACGGTGCCTTGGCGCCCTATCTACAGGCACAACAGCACTGGGGATCTGTGCTTTCCCAGAGACGGAACATCTCATGGCGCTCTGCCGCGGCAGAGCCTCTTGCCGAAAAGGCAAACGTCCGGCTCCTTCTCCCACAAGGAAGGGCCCAGCCCTGAAAGCTCTTGCTGCTCTTCATGGTGCCTTGGCGCCCTACCTACAGGCACAACAGCAGTGGGGATCTGTGCTTTCCCAGGGACGCAACATCTCATGGCGCTCGGCCACGGCAGAGCCTCTTGCCGAAAAGGCAAACATCCGGCTCCTTCTCCCACAAGGAAGGGCCCAGCCCTGAAAGCTCTTGCTGCTCTTCACGGTGCCTTGGCGCCCTATCTACAGGCACAACAGCACTGGGGATCTGTGCTTTCCCAGAGACGCAAGATCTCATGGCGCTCGGCCGCGGCAAAGCCTCTTGCCGAAAAGGCAAACGTCCGGCTCCTTCTCCCACAAGGAAGGGCCCAGCCCTGAAAGCTCTTGCTGCTCTTCACGGTGCCTTGGCGCCCTATCTACAGGCACAACAGCACTGGAGATCTGTGCTTTCCCAGAGACGCAAGATCTCATGGCGCTCGGCCGCGGCAAAGCCTCTTGCCGAAAAGGCAAACGTCCGGCTCCTTCTCCCACAAGGAAGGGCCCAGCCCTGAAAGCTCTTGCTGCTCTTCACGGTGCCTTTGCAACCTACCTACAGGCACAACAGCAGTGGGGATCTGTGCTTTCCCAGAGACGCAAGGTCTCATGGCGCTCGGCCGCGGCAGAGCCTCTTGCCGAAAAGGCAAACGTCCGGCTCCTTCTCCCACAAGGAAGGGCCCAGCCTGAAAGCTCTTGCTGCTCTTCACGGTGCCTTGGCGCCCTATCTACAGGCACAACAGCAGTGGGGATCTGTGCTTTCCCAGAGACGCAACATCTCATGCGCTCGGCCTCGACAGAGCCTCTTGCCGAAACGGCAAACGTCCGGCTCCTTCTCCCACAAGGAAGGGCCCAGCCCTGAAAGCTGTTGCTGCTCTTCACGGTGCCTTGGCGCCCTATCTACAGGCACAACAGCAGTGGGGATCTGTGCTTTCCCAGAGACGCAAGATCTCATGGTGCTCGGCCGCGGCAGAGCCTCTTACCTAAAAGGCAAACGTCCGGCTCCTTCTCCCACAAGGAAGGGCCCAGCCCTGAAAGCTCTTGCTGCTCTTCACGGTGCCTTGGCGCCCTATCTACAGGCACAACAGCAGTGGGGATCTGTGCATTCCCAGAGACGCAACATGTCATGGCGCTCGGCCACGGCAGAGCCTCTTGCCGAAAAGGCAAACGTCCGGCTCCTTCTCCCACAAGGAAGGGCCCAGCCCTGAAAGCTGTTGCTGCTCTTCACGGTGCCTTGGCGCCCTATCTACAGGCACAACAGCACTGGGGATCTGTGCTTTCCCAGAGACGCAAGATCTCATGGCGCTCGGCCGCGGCAAAGCCTCTTGCCGAAAAGGCAAACGTCCGGCTCCTTCTCCCACAAGGAAGGGCCCAGCCCTGAAAGCTCTTGCTGCTCTTCACGGTGCCTTGGCGCCCTATCTACAGGCACAACAGCAGTGGGGATCTGTGCTTTCCCAGAGACGCAAGATCTCATGGCGCTCGGCCGCGGCAGAGCCTCTTGCCAAAAAGGCAAACGTCCGGCTCCTTCTCCCACAAGGAAGGGCCCAGCCCTGAAAGCTCTTGCTGCTCTTCACGGTGCCTTGGCGCCCTATCTAAAGGCACAACAGCAGTGGGGATCTGTGCTTTCCCAGAGACGCAACATCTCATGGCGCTCGGCCGCGGCAGAGCCTCTTGCCGAAAAGGCAAACGTCCGGCTCCTTCTCCCACAAGGAAGGGCCCAGCCCTGAAAGCTCTTGCTGCTCTTCACGGTGCCTTGGCGCCCTATCTACAGGCACAACAGCACTGGGGATCTGTGCTTTCCCAGAGACGCAAGATCTCATGGCGCTCGGCCGCGGCAAAGCCTCTTGCCGAAAAGGCAAACGTCCGGCTCCTTCTCCCACAAGGAAGGGCCAAGCCCTCAAAGCTCTTGCTGCTCTTCACGGTGCCTTGGCGCCCTATCTACAGGCACAACAGCACTGGGGATCTGTGCTTTCCCAGAGACGGAACATCTCATGGCGCTCGGCCGCGGCAGAGCCTCTTGCCGAAAAGGCAAACGTCCGGCTCCTTCTCCCACAAGGAAGGGCCCAGCCCTGAAAGCTCTTGCTGCTCTTCACGGTGCCTTGGCGCCCTATCTACAGGCACAACAACAGTGGGGATCTGTGCTTTCCCAGAGACGCAAGATCTCATGGCGCTCGGCCGCGGCAGAGCCTCTTGCCGAAAAGGCAAACGTCCGGCTCCTTCTCCCACAAGGAAGGGCCCAGCCCTGAAAGCTCTTGCTGCTCTTCACGGTGCCTTGGCGCCCTATCTAAAGGCACAACAGCAGTGGGGATCTGTGCTTTCCCAGAGACGCAACATCTCATGGCGCTCGGCAGCGGCAAAGCCTCTTGCCGAAAAGGCAAACGTCCGGCTCCTTCTCCCACAAGGAAGGGCCCAGCCCTCAAAGCTCTTGCTGCTCTTCACGGTGCCTTGGCGCCCTATCTACAGGCACAACAGCACTGGGGATCTGTGCTTTCCCAGAGACGCAAGATCTCATGGCGCTCGGCCGCGGCAAAGCCTCTTGCCGAAAAGGCAAACGTCCGGCTCCTTCTCCCACAAGGAAGGGCCCAGCCCTGAAAGCTCTTGCTGCTCTTCACGGTGCCTTGGTGCCCTATCTACAGGCACAACAGCATTGGGGATCCGTGCTTTCCCAGAGACGCAACATCTCATGGCGCTCGGCCGCGGCAGAGCCTCTTGCCGAGAAAGGCAAACGTCCGGCTCCTTCTCCCACAAGGAAGGGCCCAGCCCTGAAAGCTCTTGCTGCTCTTCACGGTGCCTTTGCGCCCTACCTACAGGCACAACAGCACTGGGGATCTGTGCTTTCCCAGACACGAAAGATGTCATGGCGCTCGGCCGCGGCAAAGCCTCTTGCCGAAAAGGCAAACGTCCGGCTCCTTCTCCCACAAGGAAGGGCCCAGCCCTGAAAGCTCTTGCTGCTCTTCACGGTGCCTTGGCGCCCTATCTACAGGCACAACAGCAGTGGGGATCTGTGCTTTCCCAGAGACGCAACGTCTCATGGCGCTCGGCCGCGGCAGAGCCTCTTGCCGAAAAGGCAAACGTCCGGCTCCTTCTCCCACAAGGAAGGGCCCAGCCCTGAAAGCTCTTGCTGCTCTTCACGGTGCCTTGGCGCCCTACCTACAGGCACAACAGCAGTGGGGATCTGTGCTTTCCCAGAGACGCAACATCTCATGGCGCTCAGCTGCGGCAAAGCCTCTTGCCGAAAAGGCAAACGTCCGGCTCTTTCTCCCACAAGGAAGGGCCCTGCCCTGAAAGCTCTTGCCGCTCTTCACGGTGCCTTGGCGCCCTATCTACAGGCACAACAGCAGTGGGGATCTGTGCTTTCCCAGAGACGCAACATCTCATGGCGCTCGGCCGCGGCAAAGCCTCTTGCCGAAAAGGCAAACGTCCGGCTCCTTCTCCCACAAGGAAGGGCCCAGCCCTGAAAGCTCTTGCTGCTCTTCACGGTGCCTTGGCGCCCTATCTACAGGCACAACAGCACTGGGGATCTGTGCTTTCCCAGAGACGCAACATCTCATGGCGCTCGGCCGCGGCAGAGCCTCTTGCCGAAAAGGTAAACGTCCGGCTCCTCTCCCACAAGGAAGGGCCCAGTCCTGAAAGCTCTTGCTGCTCTTCACGGTGCCTTGGCGCCCTATCTACAGGCACAACAGCACTGGGGTTCTGTGCTTTCCCAGAGACGCAAGATCTCATGGCGCTCGGCCGCGGCTGAGCCTCTTGCCGAAAAGGCAAACGTCCGGCTCCTTCTCCCACAAGGAAGGGCCCAGCCCTGAAAGCTCTTGCTGCTCTTCACGGTGCCTTTGCAACCTACCTACAGGCACAACAGCAGTGGGGATCTGTGCTTTCCCAGAGACGCAAGGTCTCATGGCGCTCGGCCGCGGCAGAGCCTCTTGCCGAAAAGGCAAACGTCCGGCTCCTTCTCCCACAAGGAAGGGCCCAGCCCTGAAAGCTCTTGCTGCTCTTCACGGTGCCTTGGCGCCCTATCTACAGGCACAACAGCACTGGGATCTGTGCTTTCCCAGAGACGCAAGATCTCATGGCGCTCGGCCGCGGCAAAGCCTCTTGCCGAAAAGGCAAACGTCCGGCTCCTTCTCCCACAAGGAAGGGCCCAGCCCTGAAAGCTCTTGCTGCTCTTCACGGTGCCTTGGCGCCCTATCTACAGGCACAACAGCACTGGGGATCTGTGCTTTCCCAGACACGAAAGATGTCATGGCGCTCGGCCCGCGGCAAAGCCTCTTGCCGAAAAGGCAAACGTCCGGCTCCTTCTCCCACAAGGAAGGGCCCAGCCCTGAAAGCTCATGCTGCTCTTCACGGTTGCCTTGGCGCCCTACCTACAGGCACAACAGCACTGGGGATCTGTGCTTTCCCAGAGACGCAAGATCTCATGGCGCTCGGCTGCGGCAAAGCCTCTTGCCGAAACGGCAAACGTCCGGCTCCTTCTCCCACAAGGAAGGGCCAAGCCCTCAAAGCTCTTGCTGCTCTTCACGGTGCCTTGGCGCCCTATCTACAGGCACAACAGCAGTGGGGATCTGTGCTTTCCCAGAGACGCAAGATCTCATGGTGCTCGGCCGCGGCAGAGCCTCTTACCTAAAAGGCAAACGTCCGGCTCCTTCTCCCACAAGGAAGGGCCCAGCCCTGAAAGCTCTTGCTGCTCTTCACGGTGCCTTGGCGCCCTATCTACAGGCACAACAGCAGTGGGGATCTGTGCTTTCCCAGAGACGCAACATGTCATGGCGCTCGGCCACGGCAGAGCCTCTTGCCGAAAAGGCAAACATCCGGCTCCTTCTCCCACAAGGAAGGGCCCAGCCCTGAAAGCTCTTGCTGCTCTTCACGGTGCCTTGGCGCCCTATCTACAGGCACAACAGCACTGGGGATCTGTGCTTTCCCAGAGACGCAAGATCTCATGGCGCTCGGCCGCGGCAAAGCCTCTTGCCGAAAAGGCAAACGTCCGGCTCCTTCTCCCACAAGGAAGGGCCCAGCCCTGAAAGCTCTTGCTGCTCTTCACGGTGCCTTGGCGCCCTATCTACAGGCACAACAGCACTGGGGATCTGTGCTTTCCCAGAGACGCAACATCTCATGGCGCTCGGCCGCGGCATAGCCTCTTGCCGAAAAGGTAAACGTCCGGCTCCTTCTCCCACAAGGAAGGGCCCAGTCCTGAAAGCTCTTGCTGCTCTTCACGGTGCCTTGGCGCCCTATCTACAGGCACAACAGCACTGGGGTTCTGTGCTTTCCCAGAGACGCAAGATCTCATGGCGCTCGGCCGCGGCTGAGCCTCTTGCCGAAAAGGCAAACGTCCGGCTCCTTCTCCCACAAGGAAGGGCCCAGCCCTGAAAGCTCTTGCTGCTCTTCACGGTGCCTTGGCGCCCTATCTACAGGCACAACAGCAGTGGGGATCTGTGCTTTCCCAGAGACGCAACGTCTCATGGCGCTCGGCCGCGGCAGAGCCTCTTGCCGGAAAAGGCAAACGTCCGGCTCCTTCTCCCACAAGGAAGGGCCCAGCCCTGAAAGCTCTTGCTGCTCTTCACGGTGCCTTGGTGCCTTATCTACAGGCACAACAGCAGTGGGGATCCGTGCTTTCCCAGAGACGCAACATCTCATGGCGCTCAGCAGCGGCAGAGCCTCTTGCCGAAAAGGCAAACGTCCGGCTCCTTCTCCCACAAGGAAGGGCCCAGCCCTGAAAGCTCTTGCTGCTCTTCACGGTGCCTTGGCGCCCTATCTACAGGCACAACAGCAGTGGGGATCTGTGCTTTCCCAGAGACGCAACATCTCATGGCGCTCGGCCCCGCGGCAGAGCCTCTTGCCGAAAAGGCAAACGTCCGGCTCCTTCTCCCCACAAGGAAGGGCCCAGCCCTGAAAGCTCTTGCTGCTCTTCACGGTGCCTTGGCACCCTATCTACAGGCACAACAGCAGTGGGGATCTGTGCTTTCCCAGAGACGCAACATCTCATGGCGCTCGGCCGCGGCAGAGCCTCTTGCCGAAAAGGCAAACGTCCGGCTCCTTCTCCCACAAGGAAGGGCCCAGCCCTGAAAGCTCTTGCTAGCTCTTGCTGCTCTTCACGGTGCCTTGGCGCCCTATCTACAGGCACAACAGCAGTGGGGATCTGTGCTTTCCCAGAGACGCAACATCTCATGGCGCTCGGCCACGGCAGAGCCTCTTGCCGAAAAGGTAAACGTCCGGCTCCTTCTCCCACAAGGAAGGGCCCAGCCCTGAAAGCTCTTGCTGCTCTTCACGGTGCCTTGGCGCCCTATCTACAGGCACAACAGCACTGGGGATCTGTGCTTTCCCCAGAGACGGAACATCTCATGGCGCTCGGCCGCGGCAGAGCCTCTTGCCGAAAAGGCAAACGTCCGGCTCCTTCTCCCACAAGGAAGGGCCAAGCCCTCAAAGCTGTTGCTGCTATTCATGGTGCCTTGGCGCCCTATGTACAGGCACAACAGCACTGGGGATCTGTGCTTTCCCAGAGACGCAACATCTCATGGCGCTCGGCAGCGGCAAAGCCTCTTGCCGAAAAGGCAAACGTCCGGCTCCTTCTCCCACAAGGAAGGGCCCAGCCCTGAAAGCTCTTGCTGCTCTTCACGGTGCCTTGGCGCCCTATCTACAGGCACAACAGCACTGGAGATCTGTGCTTTCCCAGAGACGCAACATCTCATGGCGCTCGGCCGCGGCAGAACCTCTTGCCGAAAAGGCAAACGTCGGCTCCTTCTCCCACAAGGAAGGGCCCAGCCCTGAAAGCTCTTGCTGCTCTTCACGGTGCCTTGGCGCCCTACCTACAGGCAGAACAGCACTGGGGATCTGTGCTTTCCCAGAGACGCAACATCTCATGGCGCTCGGCCCGCGGCAGAGCCTCTTGCCGAAAAGGCAAACGTCCGGCTCCTTCTCCCACAAGGAAGGGCCCAGCCCTGAAAGCTCTTGCTGCTCTTCACGGTGCCTTGGCGCCCTATCTACAGGCACAACAGCAGTGGGGATCTGTGCTTTCCCAGAGACGCAACGTCTCATGGCGCTCGGCCGCGGCAGAGCCTCTTGCCGAAAAGGCAAACGTCCGGCTCCTTCTCCCACAAGGAAGGGCCCAGCCCTGAAAGCTCTTGCTGCTCTTCACGGTTGCCTTGGCGCCCTACCTACAGGCACAACAGCAGTGGGGATCTGTGCTTTCCCAGAGACGCAACATCTCATGGCGCTCAGCTGCGGCAAAGCCTCTTGCCGAAAAGGCAAACGTCCGGCTCTTTCTCCCACAAGGAAGGGCCCTGCCCTGAAAGCTCTTGCCGCTCTTCACGGTGCCTTGGCGCCCTATCTACAGGCACAACAGCAGTGGGGATCTGTGCTTTCCCAGAGACGCAACATCTCATGGCGCTCGGCCGCGGCAAAGCCTCTTGCCGAAAAGGCAAACGTCCGGCTCCTTCTCCCACAAGGAAGGGCCCAGCCCTGAAAGCTCTTGCTGCTCTTCACGGTGCCTTGGCGCCCTATCTACAGGCACAACAGCAGTGGGGATCTGTGCTTTCCCAGAGACGCAACATCTCATGGCGCTCGGCCGCGGCAGAGCCTCTTGCCGAAAAGGTAAACGTCCGGCTCCTTCTCCCACAAGGAAGGGCCCAGTCCTGAAAGCTCTTGCTGCTCTTCACGGTGCCTTGGCGCCCTATCTACAGGCACAACAGCACTGGGGTTCTGTGCTTTCCCAGAGACGCAATATCTCATGGCGCTCGGCCGCGGCTGAGCCTCTTGCCGAAAAGGCAAACGTCCGGCTCCTTCTCCCACAAGGAAGGGCCCAGCCCTGAAAGCTCTTGCTGCTCTTCACGGTGCCTTTGCAACCTACCTACAGGCACAACAGCAGTGGGGATCTGTGCTTTCCCCAGAGACGCAAGGTCTCATGGCGCTCGGCCGCGGCAGAGCCTCTTGCCGAAAAGGCAAACGTCCGGCTCCTTCTCCCACAAGGAAGGGCCCAGCCCTGAAAGCTCTTGCTGCTCTTCACGGTGCCTTGGCGCCCTATCTACAGGCACAACAGCACTGGGGATCTGTGCTTTCCCAGAGACGCAAGATCTCATGGCGCTCGGCCGCGGCAAAGCCTCTTGCCGAAAAGGCAAACGTCCGGCTCCTTCTCCCACAAGGAAGGGCCCAGCCCTGAAAGCTCTTGCTGCTCTTCACGGTGCCTTGGCGCCCTATCTACAGGCACAACAGCACTGGGGATCTGTGCTTTCCCAGACACGAAAGATGTCATGGCGCTCGGCCGCGGCAAAGCCTCTTGCCGAAAAGGCAAACGTCCGGCTCCTTCTCCCCACAAGGAAGGGCCCAGCCCTGAAAGCTCTTGCTGCTCTTCACGGTGCCTTGGCGCCCTATCTACAGGCACAACAGCAGTGGGGATCTGTGCTTTCCCAGAGACGCAAGATCTCATGGTGCTCGGCCGCGGCAGAGCCTCTTACCTAAAAGGCAAACGTCCGGCTCCTTCTCCCACAAGGAAGGGCCCAGCCCTGAAAGCTCTTGCTGCTCTTCACGGTGCCTTGGCGCCCTATCTACAGGCACAACAGCAGTGGGGATCTGTGCTTTCCCAGAGACGCAACATGTCATGGCGCTCGGCCACGGCAGAGCCTCTTGCCGAAAAGGCAAACATCCGGCTCCTTCTCCCACAAGGAAGGGCCCAGCCCTGAAAGCTGTTGCTGCTCTTCACGGTGCCTTGGCGCCCTATCTACAGGCACAACAGCACTGGGGATCTGTGCTTTCCCAGAGACGCAAGATCTCATGGCGCTCGGCCGCGGCAAAAGCCTCTTGCCGAAAAGTCAAACGTCCGGCTCCTTCTCCCACAAGGAAGGGCCCCAGCCCTGAAAGCTCTTGCTGCTCTTCACGGTGCCTTGGCGCCCTATCTACAGGCACAACAGCAGTGGGGATCTGTGCTTTCCCAGAGACGCAAGATCTCATGGCGCTCGGCCGCGGCAAAGCCTCTTGCCGAAAAGGCAAACGTCCGGCTCCTTCTCCCACAAGGAAGGGCCCAGCCCTGAAAGCTCTTGCTGCTCTTCACGGTGCCTTGGCGCCCTATCTACAGGCACAACAGCAGTGGGGATCTGTGCTTTCCCAGAGACGCAAGATCTCATGGCGCTCGTCTGCGGCAAAGCCTCTTGCCGAAAAGGCAAAACGTCCGGCTCCTTCTCCCACAAGGAAGGGCCCAGCCCTGAAAGCTCTTGCTGCTCTTCACGGTGCCTTGGCGCCCTATCTACAGGCACAACAGCAGTGGGGATCTGTGCTTTCCCAGAGACGCAAGATCTCATGGCGCTCGGCCGTGGCAAAGCCTCTTGCCGAAAAGGCAAACGTCGGCTCCCTTCTCCCACAAGGAAGGGCCAAGCCCTCAAAGCTCTTGCTGCTCTTCACGGTGCCTTGGCGCCCTATCTACAGGCACAACAGCAGTGGGGATCTGTGCTTTCCCAGAGACGGAAACATCTCATGGCGCTC